>NC_133652.1:272886019-273148883 GCF_009905375.1 Apium graveolens | reverse complement strand
TTCATCAAGTCCATAAACGCTACTAGGGCATTGTTAACCCAAAAGACATTACTAAGGATTCATAATGATCGTACCTTGTTCTGAAGGTTGTTTTCGGTATATCTTTAGGTTTAATCTTCAATTGGCGATATCCGGAGCTCAAATAAATCTTAGAGAAATACTTGGTTCCCTTCAACTGGTCAAACAAATCATCTATTTGAGGTAATGGATACTTATTATTGATTTTAAGGTTATTGAGCTCCCGATAGTCGATGCATAATCTCATGCTTTCGTCCTTCTTCTTAACAAATAACACTGTTGCACCCCATGGTGATACAATGGGCCTAATCACTCCTTTTCTAATAGCTCTTGCAATTGCTTTGCTATTTTCTTTATTTCAACGGGCGCCATTCTGTACGGGGCCTTAGAACTGGTTCTGTTCCAGGTGCTAAGTCGATTGCAAACTCAATTTCCCTGTCTGGAGGAAGTCCTGGTAACTCATTTGGAAACACGTCCGGATAATCATTTACTACTGGAATATCTTCAAATTTTATTGTCTCCTGATTTCTATATATCACATAAGCAATAAAATGCTCAAATCCTTGTCGTAGTAACTTCTTAGCTTCAATCATCGTTAAGAAGTTCTTTGCTTGCTTCTGACCTTTAAACATCACCACTTTCTCGTCTGGCATCTTCAAAATTACCTTCTTTTATGACAGCTATCTAAGCTTCGTGCTTAGATAACCATTCCATTCCTAAAACGACATCAAATTCTCCTAACTTAAATAGTACAGATCCACACAAAACTTATTACCAGAATTCTTAATCTCATAATTCTTACACACTTGATTAACAGATATACGCTCTTGAGTTGCTAATTCCACAGTCATTATTTAACAATCCAACTGGACAATTCAACTTATCTACAAAATCTTGAGAAATAAACGATCGAGTTGCTCCTAATCTACTACTAACACCTTGGCATATAAAGAATTTACAGTAAGCGTACCTAACACAACATCTGACATGAATAGCGTCCTTCACAGAATATCAAAAACTCTAACTCTGAGAGGTTCATTCAATACTGGAACGGATCCCATGATTCTCAGCACATTATTGACTGGAACTGGTGCCTTGCAATCTCTCGCTATGTGTCCTGGCTTTCCACACTTGAAGCATGTAAATCCAATAGCTGGAACCTTGCCTGTTTGATTTCTGGTAGACTGATCCTTGTTCACTGGCTCTCTGGCTGGCTGATTCTGGCACTCCCTTGAATAGTGCCCTTTCTGGTTACATTTATAATAAACCACATTTAACTTATTGCAAACTCCTCTATATTTCTTTTCGCATATCTGGAATTCTGGTAAAGCTGGCCTCTGTTGATTTGGCTGATTCCCAGTGGCTGACGGTTGCCTTGTCCTCCGTCGCCCACATTTTTCTTCTTAAAATTGAAATTTCTCCATGGCTGAAACTTGTCTTTCTTCTGATAAAATTTGGAAACTTCCTTGCTTGTGATTGTCCTTCATTTCCTTCAAACTTTCTCTTCTTACTCTCCTTCTCTTTTTGTGACATTTCACTCCCGTCTCCACAATCAGAGCTTTCTGTACAACTCCAGCATATGTGTCCAACTCAATTATGGCTACCTTCCCTCTGATATGGCTTAAAACCTTGATGGAATCACTTAGCTTTCTTCCTATCAGTATCCACATATGATGGTACAAACCTTGACAATTCCTCAAACTTACTTTCATAATTCGCTACTAACATATTTCCCTATTTTAACTCCAGAAACTTTAATTCATTTGATCCTAATAACTGAGGAAAATACTTCTCTAGAAACAACTCCTTGAATCTTTCCCAAGTAATAACATTTGTTCCTTCCAATGTTAACAGTTTCACACCAGTAGGTGGTTTCATTCTTCAAATAGTAGCTTATAAATTCAACTTTGTGTTCTTCCCTCACCTTAACTAAAGCAAATGACTCTCTATCTCCTTTAACCAAACTCTCGCTTCAATCGGATCTAAAGAACCTTTGAATTTCGGTGGATTCA
This sequence comes from Apium graveolens, assembly GCF_009905375.1. NCBI lineage: Eukaryota > Viridiplantae > Streptophyta > Magnoliopsida > Apiales > Apiaceae > Apium > Apium graveolens. The sequence goes on along the minus strand of NC_133652.1, from coordinate 273,146,853 downwards.
CTTCCTGAACATTCTTAAAAGTTACCTAGGGATTGGTTGTCTTTACTACTGTTGAGTCAAATTGATTGTTTGTTGACCAAGATCTGGAGAATCTGGGCTACTTTTGGGTCTATGGGGCCTGGATTAGCATTCTGGTTATTGTTGTCTTGGTTGTTATTGGTTTCTTCATTCTGGTTGGTAGAACGGGTATTTCTTCTGGGAGGCATTTTTGTAAAGAATCAAACACTTATTTAGCCTTTAAATCAAATCTTTCTTTTATGAAAAGTTTTATGTTTAAAACAGAAATATCTCTTTTTAAAAAAAATTGTAATGGTTAAACTAAGTAAATTGCATGCTTCTTTACAGAATTTAAACAGTTAAAGGGGATAGGGTACATGTTATCACAAGAGTTTATAACTGGTGTAGTAAATAAAGTAAGATAAAACAGGTGCAGTAATGTAAATGACAATGCGAGAAAAAGAAAGGTACTGATATATATATATATATATATATATCAAAGTTTGGTAGTACAAGTGTGAAAATGCTTCAACAAAAGTAAAAGATACAACAGGCCCACACACTAGTCAGCAAGTCTAGTCTATAAAACCAAAAATCTGCTGATACACGCTACACACTAATATACATATAAAAGCTGCCACAGCATCTCTGTCGTCTAGCTCATGGCAAGTCTGGACCTCCGATCTCCTCTAGGTCCTCTAAACCCCACTTAGCCCACTCCACAAGAAATCAGGGGTGATATCCTCATGGGTAGATTCCGCTATTCTAAAAGCAGCTGCTCTCTGAACACCTGATCCTCTCTCTAAGTACTCTCTCTCCTCTCTCACATCTCTGGTACGCATGATATGCAGTAACTCCTGGATATGTCCCCGTAGATGTTGCTGCTCCGTTAGGCAAGCCTCAAAATGATGGTATGGAATAGGGTGTGGAGTAAACTGGAAAAATAACCCACAACTGAATTCCCAGTAGAGTCAGAACCAGTAGGTGAGTGTCCTCGAATAGGTGGCCTCACACCAGGGGTGGAATAGCTCGCAGTGGTACAGCCACACACAGGAGGTAATATAGCTAACACCGGTGAAGAGCAGGGCGTGGATCAGATGACGGTCCTCTAACTGAGGGCTCAGAATGATCAAATGGTACTAGAATGACAAATCTTCCATCGCTACTATCTAAAAATCACTTCGCAAAATAAGATTCTCCGATCACAACACGAATCATACTAACACCTACTATACAGTCGCACTCAATCTCTCAATTTTCTATCTTTCTATTTCTTACTTCTAGTCCCAACCCTCACCCATTCCTGAAAATCTAGGCTTGTGTCAGTGACTTATAACTTATAACTCTGATACTAAACATGTGACATCCTCCAAACCCGGCTAGAAGTTTGGGGTTCATAACACACACACACAACATATAAACCTGATTATGACACTAAAATATATGCAATGACCCTACTTACCTATATTCCACGGATCACAACAAGTTAAAGTATGCACACAAGCCACAACGTTACTTATATTATAAATGTTCCAAAACTTATCTAGTTTAACTTACATCTGAAAATAAAACATTTTTACAAACTTTCAAACTTAAATTATAACAAAAGTCTTCAGCTATCCTATTCCATCTCAACCTGGAATCCTAGCTCGCACACTTGGTTGGGGATCCTCTCTACCAACGGGCTCCTTCTTAACTGGAAAGAACATAAACAGATTCACAATGAGTGAGCTAACTAGCTCAGCGAGTAATAGTTACAATATTGAGATTAAACAATGATAAATGAAATGATATAGGGTAATAAGTTTCTTGTTAAGCAAATATTAGAATCGGATATTCAAATTTTTATTTAAAAAACCAAGGTTAGACTGCTGATCAGTCACGCACTAACCCCGAGCAAGGCACACAGCTCTGCTCTATATACTGGATCTAAGGCACACATTGGCCTAATACGACCACGAGTCTGGTCTGACCACGAATCTTGTCCACATTTATAAGACAATCCAATTCTATAAAAATATCAGAATAAATAATATAAATCAATAAAAAGATTCATAAACAACATTTGTCTCCAAGTATAAGGTGATTTACAATCAAACAGGATATAACAAGGTGAGTGCAAAGATTGGTTATTAGATGGTAACAGAATCAGATATTATAAGAATCAAGATCTTGTGGTTATAAGGATTAACCTTTTTATGTATAAGGTATGAAGGTTTGTATGTTAAATAATTCCAGTTCAGTGATCAGTGTATAGTTTTGTATGTATTTGTGGAGTAGTATCGTATAAATGTGGTTCGTATCTAGGTTTCAATAATTAATGGTTACAAAGAATAAGGCTTACGGCTCAAAATCAATAACTGGAATCAGAGTTTAAGGTTAAATACTTTAAAGCACTTGCAATATAAAACAAAACTATTCCAAACACATATCAAGATAGTTTAGGAATCACTTGCCTTTTCTCACTCTATTTACGCTTCACTTGCTCTCGTTCACTGACTCCTAATCCCTAACTATCTGCTTTCCCTTCTATTCCTCGCTTCCTCTGCTAAATATTATAAGTATCTATCAATACTCATTCTTACTTTATTATATTCGATACAAGCTTCTAACTACCCTTCGTTTTACCCAAATCTGACTTACGGACTGGAAGTTATGATTAAATAGTTAAACAATATGCATATAAGCATATTGTACACCAATTGGATCATATATAGCACAGAGCACATAAGATATTCGATATAAATAGTTTTTCAAAGAAGATTCGGGGTTAAAATGATTTTCAGATATTTAATACGAATTTTTAAATATTTTTTGGAATTAAAACAGGTAGTTGAATCATTTATAAGCAACTGACAGGGTTCGAATACCCGAGTCTGAATTTAAAATCACTTTATAATAATTATCGAGCCTTGAAAACAATTTAAAATAATATTTTTTGGCTCGAAACTATTTTTCGGAATTTTTAAATCAAAAAAATAATTAAATCTAATTAAATAATCAATTAAAATTAATTAATAATCAGTTAAATCAATTAATATTCAAATTAGTTGATCAATTAAATAATTAATTATTAACTAAAATTAATTAAATAAATAATTCAGATTTATTTTTGAATTAAAAATAATTTTTAGAATTAAATAATAATTTTTAGAATTTTTAATTATTAAAATGAATTTCTGAAATTAAAATAAACAGAAAATATGATTTTAAGTAATTTTAAAACAAGAATCCTATTTTTGAAAGATTTTGAAACTACAGGGACCTAAATGTTTCTTCCTCGAAACTATAGAGACCAAAGTGCAATTTTTGCACCCTATCGCGGGAAAATACCCTGTCTCGCCGGAGAAGGCGATTCAGGTACGCTCAGGCCATGAAAAGCTCCAGATCACATCTTATAATCACAGGAATTCAACCACGCAATCACTTTTAACCGATAACCCTGGAATTGGCCGAAAAAGCTTGAAGAAATCTTGTCGGCCGGTGAGATTTTCTTTGCTCCGGTCAGCCCAACTCCGGTATCGTTTGTTCACGAGACCACCACCAATCGGTTCCTCTTTTCAAGCTCTACACATTCATACCAACCAATCATGCTAATAAACCTAGATCAAAAACCTCTAATTTCAATTGAAAACATTCATACAAATTAAGAACCCTAATTTTGAAATTCGAAGATTATACCCACTTTTGAGCATGTTATTGAACTTCAAATGACTATTAGACATACAAAATGATTTGAATCAAATTATCTACAACATGCAATCATTAAATCATACAAACAACATCAAAACAAAAATTCATAATTAAACCCAAAAAAAATTAAAATTAATAAAAATTATAGAAATATACAAATGAATTATGGAGTATTATGGATGATAGATTTTGAAAGTACTCTTCAAGACCTTTGTTTTGGTTACTGAATTCCAAATCTGATATCGATAACACCTTCAAAGATAGGTTTGATTCTTTAGAACTATTATGAATATTATGATTTTCTCTGAAAATTATATATTTTACTCTTTGCAAATGATTATATGTACAAAATGAAATACGGTAAAGGCTATTTATATTTACGGAATATTGGTACCCCGATGGATCATATCGGATATAAAATAGAATACTTAATTGAATAAACAGATTCATTTCGGTACCGGTTTTGGGATAATTATCAAAATTAAGCTTTTTGTACATACGGTCTTCATCTCAGCGCTTTGGTTACACGAATTACGAGAAGATAATATAATATTTTATTCAAAATATCCTGTTTCTCGAAGATACGGGTTTTATCGATTTACCGAAACGAATATCGTATCGAAAATTTTGCGCCGAACCGCAGGGGTAAAACCGTACTCCGGATCGAAAAAGTCAAAAAATGGATATTGCTTGGTATATTCCAATTAGGTCAGAATGGAGTTTTTTCGAGACTTCCGGGTTGTACAAAAGTAAAAACAATTGAAGTCGGTCGATTCCCGATTATACAAAATAATTTATAAATACTCAGAAAAATAATTTATTAAATCCATCAATCATTTATAAGATCATATAACAACGTAAAAATTAATAGATAAATATCACAATTATCTATACTTTATTTTGGACATATAAAAATTAGAATACTCAAATTTTATCACATTTAAACATCCAAACACAGATACCACTTAACAAATAATTCACCAAAATTCATATAATAGACACAAAATATTTATTTATTGATAAAAATAATTACACGATATATCCCGGATATACAGTCCTTGAGGAACGATATATGGTATTTACTACTATATTACTTGTTTGCGATTGTGTACACTTGCACATCAATATTTTACGCAACAAGATTTTAGTGCCGCTGTCGGGGATTGTTATTTTGTTTATTACAAAGTTAATTATATTGCAGTTTGGTTTGATTTTGTGTGCTAAAGTGACTATGTCTTGTTGTTTATTGGGTTCAATAACATAGAGTTATGTATTCTTGATATGAGATGGATATGATGTATGAAAAAGAGAGTGACACTATGTACTTGATGGTTAATGAGTTATGCACGGGAACAAATCAATCTATGTGGCAACCATCGATTCCACCATGAAGCCAAGATGAAAATGTTTCATGTTTATTATTGCGGTGCTCATACATGTGACTACTGTCCTTCTAATCTAGATTCAATTTGCTTTAATGTCAATAAGCCATTGGTGCAACCTCCCAATTATTCATGGATCAATCAAGGAGTTTATCTTGGAACTTCACCAACGGACTCTAACTATTCATGTTTTCAACAATCTCAACAACAAGAGTTTGATGATGGGAGGGAAAATTTGAAACATGTGTTAGTTGAAAGCGAACAAGAGGTGGAGGTCTGTCGGACGACATCTAATCTTGAAGGATATGTTCATGAATTTTCAACAAACTCTATTGATGTTCTAGTTTCTAATAAATTAGAGCATGTTTCAGATGAAGATCTATGGGAGCAACATATAAATATTCTCAATTCTAGACATGAAGATAAAAAAGAGGAGGAACATGTAATCTTGGTGGAGGTTGATTCACGAGGCACGAAAATAGTGCATTATTTTGAGTCATTGAAAGTGCTATCTATAGAAGTCAATCCTCCAAAGGCATCTATTAAAGAACCACATGATTTGATATTGAAGATGCTTTCTTATTCTAAAGGGGTTTATTTGAGCTCTTCTCCGAATTTGTCTATCATCATCTCAGCTATTTTACCTCCTGATAAAGAAGAATTATTTTTGGAGGTTATACCAAATCACAAGTCAGGCAATGGATAGATGATGACTTTTCGAGATATTCTTAATTCTTTGAGTATGCATGTATGGCGTGAGGATAATATCAAAGACTCTTTTGATGAACGGAGAAAACTACCACTTGCTATTAAAGACGTGATCCCAAGGAAGATAATTAAATGACCATTAGGAGACGCGATGCGGAATTTTACACCACGTTGTGAAATTGTCAAGTAAAGATTGGTTTTATGTCTAGCCAAAGACATTAAAGAAAAGCGCTTCTTGGGAGGCAACCCAATATTATATTATTAGTTAGAGTTTATTTTGTTTTACTTTCACAAGTTACCTTGATGTGTTTGTTTGAAGTGGTAGTTATAGGCGCTGAAGATGAAATATTCGCAGGAAATTTTTTAGTCGAGTTAGCTGCCTTATTTTTGCATTTTCCAGAGTTTCAATGGTCGGATCGTCCTCAATTTTGGAAAACATCTTCCTTACTCTAATATCTAACTTTTTAACGGTGGAGATCGGATTTGGAGGTCTAGAATATCAATTTATTAAGTCCAGAACAGAAGACATGCACACCACGGTGAGGGTTAGACTCCCCATACTGAGGCGACTTGGATTGGATGGACTACCCATGGGAAGAGTATGGCTACCCATGGTGCAAAAAATTGCTGTTTTGTACGCATTTGACTACTCAAAGCAGCATTCATCTTTAATATTGGGGAGTTTTCTGTCTTTTCTCTTAGTGTAGTTTTATGATGTGTTAACAATTGTGTATTATAGAGATAAATATAGGAAAAAATAGAAATTTTAAAAAATTGATTGCCTTGTCAACATAGCATGTTAATAAGGATAAGTAAATACCTTGTAGACTTATTTTTCATGTGTCGTATGTATGTCTCCTTAGCGTAAAATACCTTATCCATGATGATATCTTGTACGTGCTTGCGAAAATTCAAAACTTGAATGTACGTCATTGTCAATTTTGACGAGTATAGCATGCTATTACCCTATGAGATCTTAAGCTTTATGTGATTGATTCATCCTTTTATCAATCTATTTTTTGTGGTGAGCTATTTGTCATTGTGAATGTTGCTCTAGAACTTGCTTAAAACCCGGTCGTGCACATATTGATATTATGTATGTGTAAAAGTGTTAAAGGCACTAGGATTAACCATATTATCCTAAACAGTACCATGAAAAATAATCCTTAGTGAGCCCACTTGAGCCCATATCCTTTTTCTTCGCATATCACCAAATAAATCTTGAGCTTAAATGTTATTTCTTTTCTTGATTGACTAGTAGAGCATGGTGATTTATATTTGGGATGGTAAAATTTTATGTGTAGGGATTTCTTTGTTCAAGTGGGATATTTTGGTGGCAATCAAGATGATGCATATACTTGATCTTTGAAAAAAAGAATGAAAAAAACTTCAATGTATTGCAACAAAGTATTCAGTACTCCTTTGAGATCAATGGTGGCAAGTGCAATGTCAAATGAAAAGGACGATCCATAGATTGTGTTGGTATTAAGTGCAATATCCTGGTGACTTTTCACTGCTCTTGATTACCGGAGAATGACTTGACTTTGAAAAAAATAAACAATAAGAAGATTAAGTCAAGGTTTTGTTCATTAGTTTGTACAATGTGAAAGTGTGAAAGTGCACAATAATATGTACTTTCGTGTAAAATGCCTGTGAGAGTCTAGCCAACTTTTACATGATCTACTTTTCATGTTGGGTGCTATAATTAAAAGTGAACATTATGCTCTGCTAGTTAGCAAGTTTGGCCACTTGTTAGCCTATTTCTTGATAACCTTCCCTTCACCTAAGCCTCATTATAACCTTTGACAAAAACCTTTTGATCTATACATGCGCGAAGTCTAGAGATTTTGGTAGACAAGCAACTTATGGTAGCACATGTGTATTTGACTGAACTTGAGTGATACAGTTAAACCTAAACACTTGTGTGATTTGAATGTTTGTGAGGTTGTTTCTATCCAAAGCATGTTATTTCTTGTTGATTGAGACTTTGATGTTATTCATGATTATTTTAGTCTTTTTAGACTATGTGTGCATGCTTGAATAATTGTGTTGGTATGTAAAGTTGAGGAACTGTATTATATGGCACCTATGAGCTATTACATCACTAAGTTTGCATGTGTAGAGTGCTATGATATGTTTCATATTTGAGACTTGGCAGTCAGAAAAAAATGGGAATTTTGTGAGTAGATTCACTGTAGGCCCTCACGAGACCTTACTCGTCCACTGGGGCTAACTTGGGTTTTAAAGGGCTTGTTGCATATGCCAAATGCAACCGTGATCACCTACGGAAGTGGTACTAGGAGTTTAGGACTTAGATTTTTTCTTTATTCTTTGCCCGAGGACGTGCAAGATGCTAAGTGTGGGGATGTGATGAGCGTGCGCTTTATCTTAATATTATCCCTATATTTCAGTTATTTTGTACTGATTTGGATTTTTATGTAACAAATATTAATGTTTTATTTTAGGTATCAAGGAGTTATGATAAAGGAAGGCTTGGAGTTTATAAAATTAGATTTGAAGTTTAATTTAATTTAAAATCGGATTTTATGTGCCATTTTCGCAGTCTAAACTGTTTGGGCCATATCTGGAGTTCTAGAAGTTTGATTCTGATGATTACACAGCCCGCGGAAAGCTTATGAGAAGAGATTTATTTCAGAAGTGGTCTTGAATTAATTATGCAGCCGAATCATCAAAGAATAAGAGCCCAAAATTAAACTACGAATTTCCACTTTCTCGAAATTCAATTCTAACCGGGAAATCTCCTTATATTTGCTTTAATTAATTAAAAAGAAATTTATTAGATATTAGGTTAGATTAGACCAGACCAGACCTAATACATAAAGAGGAGGAAAGAGACAAGGAGCCACAAAAGGAAGGAGGAGAAGAAGCCATCAACAGAGAAGAATTCAGCCACTGAAGACATTCAATTGGCTTTATTTTCTCTTATCTTTTTATATCTCTACTTATGAACATGTGTTGATTACCTTAAGATTATTTTGATACATTGATTACGAACTAAATTTATATGAGTTAGGATTTTTATGGAACCCTAGTATGCGATTGTTGGTGTTTTGATAAGAAGTACTATATGTAGTTGCAGTTTATTCATTCAAGTAGATATCTTGATACATGCTTGCTATTTGATCAACTCTAGTAAATTAACGAGTTAATTATAATACTGAGAGGGTTATAGTTAATTGACACAGTACTTGAAGGGTGCATGCTTATATCTTTTGATTATAATATTGTTATGGTATAGACATATATTGTGACCATGCATAGCTTTGTGAATTGGTGCTTAGTTAAATTCTGAAGAGTAAATTGGTATAGACATATGTTAGTTTATTTTATAGGAATTATACCGTAGTGATTTCGAGAGGAACCTACAACCATTGCATTCTAGCTAGTTAGTTGTGATCTTGCTTTAGTATTATACTGCTTTATTGCCGACATGAACATATTAGGGGGAAGTAATATTCTGACTCAACTTTTCATATCTGAAACATATCCAAACCTCTTTGCTAGTATATTATTCGTTAATTAATTTAGTTATTAATTAGTTTAATTAGATAAATAAAAAACTCATTCTTGTGTTCTATAACTAAATTGTTTGATATTAATTGTAATTTACACAAAGATATAGTCTTTGAGGAACGATATCTTGTATTTACTACTATATTACTTGTTTGCAATTGTGTACACTTGCGCATTAATATTTTACGCAACAATATCTCAAAGACACCATGAATCTTGGATTGTGGTATCCTAGAGATTTAGAATTAAGATAATTGGAAATTCAGATGTTGATTTTTCATGATGCAAAATAGAGAGGAAAAGCACCTTGGGAAGCTGTCAATTTATTGGTGGAAGATTGGTTTCTTGGTTTAGCAAGAAATAAAAGTCAATTTCCACATCAACTGCTGAAACTGAATACACATCTGCAGGAAGCTGTTGTGCTCAAATACTTTGGATGAAGAATCAGTTACTGGATTATGGGTTAGAGTATTCTAAAATTCCTATATATTGTGATAATCAAATATCTATTGCAATGACAGGAAATCCAGTACAACATTTAATGACTAAACACATCAGTATAAGGTACCATTTCATGAGGGGACGTGTAATGAAATATACAGTGGAATTGCATTTTGTTTTAACAGATCAGTAATTAGCATATATATTCACCAAACTACTCTGTGAAGCCACCTTTACCAGATTGGTGAAAGATTTGGGAATGATCTCAAGACAAATCTCAAACTCTGATGAAATATTATGATCTATAATTAATAATTAGAGGGTTGGTATCTTTATCTTATGTATCAGTATTTGTTAAAATATAATAATAGTGTTAAACTCTGATGCCATGAAATCATGTTAATTATTGTATACAAGTTGATCTGAGTTTAAATACTGATATTTAATCTCATCCAGTTGCTACATGATAAACTCTAATTATCTGAATAATCTGTGATATTGGTTGATAAGTGGCATTTTGTACCACTTAGAGTGTCTCATAACGGCTTGAATTGGTGTCTTGAACTCGAGTATTTTGTGTATTTGACGCGTTTTCGAGTATTTTTGCATTTCAGGGTATAACTTTCTTAGATAGGTGGATTTCATCAAAATAAGCTAAGGAAAGTGCTTGGGATCAGTCTCGGGGAGATGAGTGAAGAATTCAGCAAAAACAGAAGCAAACCAAGGATTTTTCCAGAAGGGTTACAGGCGCCCGCCTGATGGGAGCAGGCGACCGCCTGGTAGCAGGCGCCCGCCTGGAAGAAGGAGGCGGCCGCCTGGGTGCGGAAAATTAGAATCTGGAATTTGTAATTCGAGTGCGATTGGGCTTCTGTTAGCGCTGGTTCTTGTGGGTTATTATATAAACAATCTTGGAAGACGTTTTCAACAACAAGTTAGTGGAGAGCGAAGGCAAGAAGATCGAGAAGACCGTTTTAGCACACAACAACGAAGAAGAGGAAGCATTCGTTTATCTTGTGATTCTTTAAATTCGTTGTAACTGTGGATACTAGTTTTCTTTATACTTTGAACCTTAATACTCTTGTGACGTACTTCATTATTTATTAAGTATTTTTATTAGTTTATATCATTGTGTTATTATCAGGCTTTTATATGAACCCATGGTGACAATAATTTCTATTATGGGCTAATTATGATCATGGGATTCTAGCGGATTTACTATGGATTTCTTTAGTTAATTGTTTAATACCTTGTTATGTGGTGATTGTATGATATCTAGCATAGGTTGTGCTTATTCATCTTATGTGTGTCGCGAACATGTAAGATAGCCTGTTAATCTCTCGTGAAGCGACAGTGAATTTTGGGATTTAGAACTTGCCATGCTAGCATAGGTTCATGTATTGTATGCATGATTAGTGGGTAACTCTAACAGTTTTACTTGCCCTGTGTAATCATCATGAATAACTTGTGCTTAATTCGGTATGTTGTCAAATTCTATAGACATATAGGGTCTCAACATAATTGATACATATTCAGCTTCTATCTTAATTGTGGATGCTTGGTAGAATGGTATTCGCACAACGAAAGTTGGCGTTTATCAGTTTCATGTTATTCGATTAATATCATCACCATTACATGCTAAGGGTAATAAAAATAACTATTGAATGAAGTAGTAATGAAGTTAGGATCTCATTTGTGTTTAATATTGTTAATTCAAGTGTTTAATTCTAGTAGTTAATATTAGTTAATCAACCTTAATTGTAATTGTCTTGATATTGAAGAATAATCATACATTGGTGAGTAAGTGTTAATTAAATAATTAATCAGAGTCTCTGTGGGAACAAACTAGAAATCATTCTATATTACTTGCAAAGGCGTATACATGCGTGAATTATTAGCTTATGTTTTCTGCCTAACAAGTTTTTGGCGCCACTGACGGGGACTCGGTGTTAATTTGTTTAGTTTATGTACTTGCCATCAGTGGTCATTAGGATTCAGTGATTAAGACTTGTTACTTACCACTTTCAGTTTTGTTTCAGGTACTGTAGCGAGCGTTTATGCAAACACGTTCTCGCACTCGCAAGAGAAATCTGGATAAAGCTGAGGAAATAGATAAAGCTCTTAATTCTCCGGAGAAGATAGTTTTTGATGATTCAAATAAAGAGAGTGACAAGAAAGAACCTGAACCAATGGGTAATCCTCTAGCTCAAGCTGATCCAGCTCTTATGGACTTTTCTCGGCCTAAAATTGATGACATTCAGTCAAGCATCATCCATCCGGCTATTGAGGTCAATAATTTTGAAATCAAGCCGGGCACTATTCAGATTGTGCAGAATTATGTTTCTTTCGGAGGGGCTGCGACTGAAGATCCCAACATGCATATCAGGAATTTTGTCGAGATCTGTAGTAATTTCAAATATAATGGTGTTACTGATGAGGCTATCAAGCTGAGGCTTTTCCCATTCTCTCTGAGGGACAAAACTAAGGACTGGTTACATTCTTTACCAGCTGGGTCCATCACTACTTAACAAGATCTTGCACAAAAGTTTCTGGTGAAGTTCTATCCAATGGCAAAAACTGCAGCTATGAGGAGTGCTCTTACTTAGTTTGCGCAGCAACCAGGAGAAACTATGTGCGAATCTTGGGAGCGCTATAAGGAGATGTTGAGAAAGTGTCCACATCATGGTATGCCTGACTAGATGGTGATCACTGGTTTCTACAATGGTTTGGGGGTCTTGACCCATGCTCGATGCAGCTTCTGGAGGCGCCTTGTGGGCCAAAAGCTATACTGAGGCCTATAATCTCATTGAAACTATGGATGCAAATGAGTATCAAAACCCAACTCAAAAGATGATGCCTGTGAAGGTAGCAGGTATTTTGGAAGTCGATGCAGCTACAGCTATTGCAATGCAGCTCAAGGCGCTGTCTATGAAGGTCGATTCTTTGACCAACTATGGGGTAAATCAATTATCTATTGTCTGTGAGCTGTGTGTCGGCTCTCATGCTACGGATCAGTGTTCTCTTATTAATGAATCCGTTCAGTATGTGAACAATTTTCAGCGACCGCAGCAGCCTGTGCCCGCTACTTATCATCCTAATAACAGAAATTATCCCAATTTTAGCTGGAGCAATAATCAGAATATTGTTCAGCAACCATATTAGCAAGATGCAAGTAAACAGTTTAATCCACCTGGATTCTAGTAACCTCAGCAATTTGCTCAAAGACAATCATATCCTCAACAAGGAGGTACTGCTCCACCTTCTAGTGCTGATTTTGAGGAGTTAAAGTTGTTGTGCAAAAGTCAGGCTGTTTCTATCAAGACCTTGGAAAATTAAATTGGACAAATAGCTAATATCTTGCTCAATCGTCAACCTGGCACACTTCCCTGCAATACCAAAGTGCCAGGCAGGAAGGAAGCTAAAAAGCAAGTCAAAGCTGTCACATTAAGGTCTGGAAAAGTTGCTGATGCTGAAAAAACAAAAGATGGAGAAGTTGAAGTTGTAGATGAAGAAGAGAAGCAAAAGGATAAAGAGGGGGAACCAAGGAAGACTACTGTTGAACACACTCTTCCTGAGGGTAATACAGGGGAGAAACAGCTCTATCCTCCACCACCTTTTTCTAAGCGATTGCAAAAACAAAAGATGGATAAGCAATTTGGTAAGTTTCTGGAGGTGTTCAAGAAACTTCACATTAACATACCTTTCGCGATGGCTCTTGAGCAAATGCCTAGTTATACGAAATTCATGAAAGGTATTCTTTCAAGGAAGGTGAAACTGGATGATCTTGATACCATTGCTTTAACGAAAGAGTGGAGTATCGTGCTGCAACAAAAGTTACCTCCAAAGCTTAAGGATCCAGGTAGCTTCACCATTCCTTGCACCATTGGCAAGTTGTCATTCGACAAGTGCCTTTGTGCTTTGGGAGCAAGCATCAATCTGATGTCGTTGTCTATCTTCAAAAAGCTGAATTTTCCTAATCCGAAGCCCACCTACATGTCTCTACAATTGGCTGATCGTTCGATTACATACCCACGAGGGATCGTGGAGGACGTGCTAGTAAAGGTGGACAAGCTCATCTTTCCTACAGATTTTGTCATTTTAGATTTGGAGAAAGATAAGAAGATTCTCATAATCTTGGGAAGACCTTTCTTGGCTACAGGACGTACCTTGATAGATATGCAAAAAGGTGAACTCGCTATGAGGGTGCAAGATCAAGATGTGATATTCAATGTATTCAATGCAATGAAATTCCCTACGGAAGATGAGAAGTGCTTCAAGGTGGATTTGGTCGATTCTGTAGTTACTTCAGAACTTGATCATGTGCTAAGGTCTGACACCTTAGAAAAATCCTTATTGGGGGATTTTGACAGTGAAGATGATGAAGGCAATGAGCAGTTACAATATCTGAATGCTTCTCCTTGGTAATGAAAGCTAGACATGCCATTTGAATCTCTTGGAAATACTGATCTCAAGAATGCTGAAGGAAAGCTCAAACCATCTATTGAGGAAGCACCTACTTTGGAGCTTAAGCCTTTGCCTGAACACTTAAGGTATACTTTTTTAGGTGAAGCATCTACTTTGTCTGTTATTATTTTAGCTGACCTTTCAGGTAGTGATGAGGACAAGCTTTTGATGATTCTGAGAGAATTCAAATTGGCCATCGGATGGACTATAGCAGATATAAAAGGGATCAGCCCTTCGTATTGCATGCATAAAATTCTGCTAGAGGAAGGTAGCAAGCTGACTGTTGAGCAATAGCGAAGGCTTAATCCCATTATGAAAGAAGTGGTGAAGAAAGAAATTCTAAAGTGGCTGGATGCAGGAATCATATACCCTATCTCTGAAAGTTCTTGGGTGAGCCCCGTGCAATGTGTACCTAAGAAATGAGGTATTACTGTGATAGCAAATGAGAAGAATGAGCTCATCCCCACTTGAATAGTCACAGGATGGAGGGTATGCATGGAATACAGAAATTTGAATAAAGCCACGAGGAAGGATCACTTCCCTCTTCCATTTATTGATCAGATGCTTGACAGGTTGGCTGGTCATGAGTATTATTGTCTTATGGTTGGCTATTCGGGCTACATTCAGATATGAATTGCACCAGAAGATCAAGAGAAGACTACTTTCACTTGTCCATTTGGCACGTCTGCTTTTTGTAGAGTTTTGTTTGGCTTATGTGGTGCACCTGCCACTTTTCGGAGATGCATGATGGCCATATTCTCCGATATGATTGGAAATAATGTCGAAGTGTTCATGGATGACTTCTCCATCTTTGGACATTCTTATGACGAATGCTTGAATAATCTCCGTTTGGTGCTCAAAAGGTGTGTTGAGACCAATCTGGTGCTCAATTGGGAAAAATGTCACTTCATGGTGCGACAAGGCATCATTCTTGGGCATAAGGTCTCTAGTAAAGGTCTTGGGGTGGATAAAGCCAAGGTGGGCGTCATTAAAAATCTTCCGCCACCTATTTCTGTGAAAGGAATCGTAGTTTTCTTGGTCATGCGGGTTTTATCGGAATTTCATTAAGGACTTCTCTAAGATATCTAAGCCGTTGTGCAACTTGCTCGAGAAAGATGTGCCTTTCAAATTTGATGATGAATGCTTGGCAGCATTCGAGACTCTCAAGAAGAGTTTAATCACCACACCAGTTATTACGACACCTGATTGGAGAGAACCTTTTGAGATGATGTGTGATGCAAGTGATTATGCAGTGGGAGCAGTTCTTGGGCAGCGAAAGACTAATATTTTTTAGGTGGTCTATTATGCTAGTAAGACGCTAAATGGGGCTCAACTGAACTACACCACTACTGAGAAGGAGCTCTTGGCTATAGTTTTTGGTTTCGAAAAATTTCGATCTTATCTACTTGGGACAAAGGTGACAGTGTTCACTGATCATGTTGTCATCCGCTATCTGGTCTCAAAGAAGGATTCGAAGCCTAGACTTATTCGTTAGGTTCTCTTGCTACAGGAATTCGAGTTAGAGATCAAGAATCGAAAAGGTACTGAAAATCGAGTAGCTGACCATCTCTCTAGATTGGAGAATCCCGATTCTATTTCACATGATAAGACATTGATCAATGAATCTTTTCCTGATGAGCAGTTGTTCGTAATTCAAGACGAAGAGCCATAGTTCGCAGACATTGTGAACTATCTTGTTAGCAATATAATGCCTCATAATATGAATGTGGCTCAAAAGAAGAAGTTTCTGTATGAGGTGAAGTGGTACATATGGGATGAACCATATTTATTTAGACAAGGAGCTGACGAGATCATCAGGAGATATATTCCATTCTGTGAGACGGAGGGGATATTACGAGACTATCATTCCACAGTTTATGGTGGACATTATGGTGGTGAAAAGACAGCAGCTCGTATTCTTCAAGCAGGTTTTTTCTTGCCTACGTTGTTTAAGGATGCTTATCAGTTCATTTCAAGGTGTGATCGTTGCCAAAGAGTTGGGAATCTTACCAGAAAGGATGAGATGCCTTTAAATGTGATGCTTGAATTGAGGTCTTCGATGTTTGGGGAATCGATTTCATGGGACCATTTATCTCATCCTGCAATAATCAGTACATCTTATTGGCAGTCGATTATGTCTCAAAATGGGTAGAAGTCAAGGCCCTACCGACTAATGATGTAAAGGTAGTGTTGAGTTTTCTTCATAAGCAGATATTCACAAGGTTTGGAATGCTACGAGTTATCATAAGTGATGAAGGGTCGCATTTCTGCAATCGTAAGTTCACTTCTATGATGCAACGCTACAATGTGAATCATCGCATTGCGACTACCTATCATCCGCAAACTAATGGTCAAGCTGAAGTTTCTAATAGAGAGATTAAGTGCATTCTAGAGAATGTCAATTATCCGTCAAGGAAAGATTGGTCTTTGAAGCTCGATGAAGCTGTTTGGTCTTATAGAACAGCATACAAGACTCCACTTGGGATGTCGCCGTTTCAACTTGTCTATGGTAAGGGATGTCATTTACCTCCTGAGCTTGAGCATAAGGCTTATTGGGCATTGAAGAAGTTAAACCTTGATCTAGATGTAGCTGGGAAGAAGCGACTGCTTCAGTTAAATGAACTTGATAAATTTCGACTTCAAGCGTACGAAAACAACAAAATATACAAGGAAAAGGTAAAAAGGTGGAATGACATGAAGCTATCTCCTAAGTCATTTGTGCCTGGGCAACAAGTTCTTCTATTCAACTCTTGTCTCCGACTTTTTCCTGGAAAGTTGAAATCAAGGTGGTCTGGACCATTTATCGTCAAAATTGTGTTTCCACATGGAGCGTTGGAGATTTTTGAGAATGATCTAAGCCAAGCATTCAAAGTAAATGGTCAGAGATTGAAGCACTATTATGGGGATATGGAAAACCGTGAAGTGGTTAGTGTCGTTTTATTGTCAACTTGATCGCATTACTCTACGTCAAGCTAATGACGTAAAAGAAGCGCTTCTTGGGAGGCAACCCAAGATATGAGACTATGGGAACCCTTAGAATTTAGTACTTTATCCAAAAACCCAAAAAAATCAGAAAAATGTTGGCAGAAAAAAAAATTCCAGAAGCCTTGAAGGCGCCCGCCTGCTAGGACCAGGAGGTCGCGCGCTAGCAGGCGCCCGCTTGCCGTAGGTTACCGCCTGCGGACCTGATTTTTGAAAAAAAATGGTTTTCAGCCTATAAAAAAAACACAAAACATAAACCACAGCAACATATCACCACTAAGCCACGAGTTTACCCCCATACTTAGCCATAATCCCCACTTCTAATCAATTTCTAACCCTAATCTTGCCCTATTTATACATACAACCTCTCATACACATCCCATACACTTTCAAATCTACAAAATCTCTCCAACATACCAAACACAAACTCTCTAACCCTTATTTTCAGTTTTCATGGCCCCAAAGAGATCATGAACGGTGGGCAGCAGCAGCACCAATCCGACTGCTACTGATTCTTCGAGGAGTACTGCTGCGAGGCCCCGATTGTTTGATAGGGCTGCTGAAGAGGAGTACGCCAAGCTTTTAACTAAGCCGATTACGAAAGAGAGGGGGTTTTTCCATTAGGGAGGGATGGTGAGTTGTTACCGATGATTGCCGAGATTGGATGGATTACATTCTGCGAGTCACCTGAGGCGGTTCTGATGAGTGTTGTTCACGAGTTCTATGCGAACGCCAAGGCCGACAAGAATGAGTTTTTTGTTGTTCGTGGGCTTACACTATTGATTATCAGCCCGTGGCGATACGCCGTGTTATTGAGCAGCGACAAAGGAAACCACGGGAGGAGAATTGGAATGAAAAGGCCCCTGAGGATTTTGATTCGGACTTGATTATTGCTACTCTCTGTCAGCCAGGCACAGTGTGGAAGTTTAAAAGGGGAACCAACGATTATCGTTCTTTCCCTGCTATCGCGATGAACAGGTATGCTCGTGCATGAAATGCATTCATATGTGCTAATATTCTTCCTTCTTCGCATGCACATGAGGTTACAGTGGAGAGAGCGAGGTTGTTATGGGGGATTCTGAATGAGGAATATTATGTGGACCTTGGTGAGTTCATCTACCAAGGGATTTTAAAGTTTTTAAGGGGGAAGTCGCAGTACTCTATCTCGTATGCCTCTATTGTCACAAAGCTTTGCAAGGCAGTTGGAGTCCAGTGGCCTTCTTATGAGCAGCTGCAGATGCCGGCCGCTCCTATTGATTCATCGATATTGAATGCAATGCAGAAGTGGACGGGTGGAGAGCCTGAGTCACATGGTTTGGGATATCGCCTCCCAGGAGGAGTTCCAGCAACTGGTGCTACCATGGCTAGGTCCAGTCAGGCTCAGGGAGAGGTAGGTTCTTCGAGAGCCCAGGGAGGAGATGGTTCAGGATTAGCTGATGTCCAGTACAGGAGGCTTTCCAGGAGGATGGATGCGATGTATGAGTCGCGGAGTCGGTTTGCGCAGGAGCTCACCCAAGCACTTGGGACTGCATTTAGAGGCCTTGGAGCTGACATTCAGTGGCCCATTTGAGGATTCTGCTTATCCACCTCCTGACACTCCACCCTCTGAGGGTGATGATGATGATGATTCATCTGAGTAGGTATACCATGTGTTCCTTTCTATTACCTTCACTGGGGACTGTAAAAAATTTAAGTTTGGAGGTGGTAGTTAAGGAACATATTTATGTGTGTGTCATGTAGTTGCATTTTCATGTTAGTTTAGTTCATATAGTTGCATATTTTTTGCCATATTTTTTTTATTTTATATAGTTTTTTTATTATTTTATAGCTTTATTTATCATGTCATATAGCTCATGCATATACCATGATCCCTTTGTGTTGCTTTATCGATTAATATACGATATCGATCCGAATGTAGTGATAGCGTTAGAGTGATGTTGAATCTTGTTAGGTTGGCATGTATGCTAGAAACACTTGTAATTCCACTAAGACTTAGAGTATGCGTAAGGACTAGATGGTTGTCATGGTTTGATGGTTTTTGAGGTTAATCTATTGTTTATGCTTAGAATGCATGATAGGCTCTTAATGATAAAAGGCATGAAAAGATGAAATTGGAGATAAAAATTGGAATTCGTTGCTAGTTGTGGCTAGGCGTCAAATGGCTAGTAGCCGGCTCGTATTGTATACGAGTAGTCTAGGGTTGAGCAAGATGGAGCGAAACGCACTTGCTCGGAAATTGAAAAAAAAAAAGAAAGAAAAAAAAGAAAAAAAAGGAAAAAATATGGTTTAATGCACAATTGATCACGAGTGAGCTCTTTGGTATTCGAGTTATTAAGTTCTTAGGGGACTTTGTGCCTAGTGACCTAAGGCTTTTATAGTCTAGGATCCGCTAACCTAACGCTCGCTAAATGGGTACCATTGCATAAGTCTTTTGTGGACCTCACTCATTGCACGATCAAATAAGCATTTGTTTATGTGTTGAATAAAAGCATGATTCCGTAATAAACTCCAAAAATCTTGTAGTGTTATAAGTCATTTTGTGTCTAGAATATATTCTTCCTATAAGCTTGTGATTGACTTAAGAATAATTAAGTTATGATGATTGATCTAGTTCCGAAGCATATCTGTTAAGCATTCGCACACACCACGTTTCTAGTTGAATGTTAGCTTGCATGATTTGATTGATCTTTAGTCGCCTAATTGCATTTGTTGATATGTCATGTGTTGGTTGGTTTAGTCATCGCGATGGGGATCGCTGCATTCATATAGTTGCATTCATGCATGTTTTATTCTGAGTTTGAGTTTGTGCTGCTTGAGGACAAGCATCGATTTAAGTTTGGGGGTGTGATAAGTGGCATTTTATATCACTTAGAGCGGCTCATAACGGCTTGAATTGGTGTCTTGAACTCGAGTATTTTGTGTATTTGACGCGTTTTTGAGTATTTTTGCATTTTAGGGTATAACTTGCTTAGATAGGTGAATTTCATCAAAATAAGCTAAGGGAAGTGTTTGGGATCAGTCTCGGGGAGATGAGTGAAGAACTCAGCAAAAACAGAAGCAAACCAAGGATTTTTCCAGAAGGGTTGCAGGCGCCCGCCTGATGGGAGCAGGCGACCTCCTGGTAGCAGGCGCCCGCCTGGAAGAAGGAGGCGGCCGCCTGGGTGCGGAAAATTAGAATCTGGAATTTGTAATTCGAGTGCGATTGGGCTTCTGTTAGCGCTGGTTCTTGTGGGTCATTATATAAACAATCTTGGAAGACGTTTTCAACAACAAGTTAGTGGAGAGAGAAGGCAGGAAGATCGAGAAGACTATTTTAGCATGCAACAACGAAGAAGAGGAAACATTTATCTTGTGATTCTTTAAATTCATTGTAACTGTGGATGCTAGTTTTCTTTATACTTTTAACCTTAATACTCTTGTGACGTACTTCATTATTTATTAAGTATTTTTATTAGTTTATATCGTTGTGTTATTATCATGCTTTCATATGAACCCATGGTGACAATGAGTTCTATTATGGGCTAATTGTGATCATGGGATTCTAGCGGATTTACTATGAATTTCTTTAGTTAATTGTTTAATACCTTGGTATGTGGTGATTGTATGATATCTAGCATTGATTGTGCTTATTCGTCTTATGTGCATCACGAACATGTAAGATAGCCTGTTAATCTCTTGTGAAGCGACAATGAATCTTGAGATTTAGAACTTGCCATGCTAGCATAGGTTCGTGTATTGTATGCATGATTAGTGGGTAACTCTAACAGTTTTACTTGCCCTGTGTCATCATCGTGAATAACTTGTGCTTAAATCGTTATGTTGTCAAATTATGTAGACATATAGGGTCTCAACATAATTGATGCCTATTCAACTTCTATCTTAATTGTGGATGCTTGGTAGAATGGTACTCGCACAACGAAAGTTGGCGTTTATCAGTTTCGTGTTATTCAATTAATATCATCACCATTACATGCTAAGGGTAATAACAATAACTTTTAAATGAAGTAGTAATGAAGTTAGGATCTCATGTGTGTTTAGTGTTGTTAATTTAAGTGTTTAATTCTCATAGTTAATATTAGTTAATCATCCTTAATTGTTATTGTCTTGACATTGAAGAATAATCATACATTGGTGAGTAAGTGTTAATTAAATATAAGTAATCAGAGTCTCTGTGGGAATGAACTAGAAATCATTCTATATTACTTGCGAACGCGTATACTTGCGTGAATTATTAGCGCATGCTTTGTGCCTAACATTGGTCAAACTTGAGTTGACTAACAAGTCCTGACAGTAGTTAATTAAACACTAATAATGGTCAAACCCTGATTGACTATTATATTCTGATAATATTTTGAATTTATTCAAAATATGTTTTTGGTCAGTATTTTAATTATAGTATTGAAGTAGTAATTTAGTGGGTAAATGTAAGTGCTTACAATTGTTAAAATTTAAGTGAGTTCTCTATAGGTATATTTGACTTGTCGATATGTCTGAGATCTCTACATGTATAAATGACTTGTCGATATCTCTGAGATCTCTATATACACAATTTGACTTATCGATATCTCTGAGATCTCTATATGAGAAATTGACTTGTCGCTATCTCTGAGATCTCTATATGCAGAAATGACTTGTCGAAATCTCCAGTTCTCTACATCTTCATTTGACTTGTCGATATCTCTGAGATCTCTACATGCAGAAATGACTTGTCGATATCTCAAGTTCTCTACATCTTCATTTGATTTATCGATATCTCTTAGATCTCTACATGCAGAAATGACTTATCGATATCTCCAGTTCTCTACATCTTCATTTGACTTGTCGATATCTCTGAGAGTTCTCTATAAGTCATTTTGGACTTCTCTATAAGTCACTTTGAACTTCTCGAATGACTTCTCGATATACTTTGATATGTGACTTGTCGATATCTTGACTTAAAACATTTTTCATAGAACAACATTATTCAACTCCAGGCTTCTACATCTTTTCTCTGCGGCATGATCATGACTTGATCTTCTTCCAGAGTTTATTCCTTAGCTTGAAACTGTTCACTGAAAAATCCCCCAGTCTAATCTACTAAACATTTTTAAAGACTCAAGGAATACAATTACAGAATAAAAATATTGATTTTCATACAACTTAATCTTAGGGCTGTCAGTTTGACCTAGTCTTGTTAATATATGGGCATGTCTTGCACAACGACCTCGTACTTGGGTTTTATTCGTAAGATTTTAAATTCTTGATCGCAATGTAAATTTCATATTTCTCGATAGTTTATAAAATAAGGTCGTTTTGCAATATTGATTTTCTTCGAAAATCAACGATTTTTATATACACTCATTTGGTATGTATACCCTGGATATTAACTCGGAAACTTAATATACATACTATAATATAGTGTGAGCTAAAACGGTTTTCCTCCATCGTCCCCAAAATTCGGATTATAACACCAACTGATGTGTTAGTTTATAGCTGCAATGTAGGAATACATAATTATGTTGATCTAACGTGAATTTCTCATTTGAGTGGATTCGAAAATGGGCTGTCGCAAGGGTTGGCTCAGTTGATTAAAAGGGGATAACTATTCTCTTAGTCACAAGTTCGAATCCCACAGGTGGAGAATTTATGACTATGCCTCCTGAGTCAGAGCATGTCGCTTAAATGCGGTTTACATTGGTTCATGTGGTTTGGAATCTATTGTGTGAGCCCGTTGAGTTTACCCGGTGCGTAGAGCCATGCCTGAGGGTGTGCGATTGGTGCGGGTGCCACCGCACAGGGTCCTTCGATATGAGGGGGCACATTTTTCTATATACAGGTGTATATAAATGTATACTAAAGTAGAAAAAAAAATGTTTAGGTAAAAAAATAAATTTTTTTAATGTTAAAAATTTGTAAATGAAAAATAATTGAAAAATATTATACATTTAAATAATTTTAAATTATTATCTTGAATAAGTCACATTAATTTTAAAAAGACTAATATAAAAATTATTTAAAAACAAAGTTGCATTGTAAATCACTGTCAATGTTCTCGTATAAATATTTAATGTAACTTATCTTTAAATGTATACATGTATACATTTAAATAATTTCAATTGTAAATTGAGCTTGTATAACTTATCTTTTTAAGATAAATATTTAATTTCTAAAATATTGCATAACATATTAAAATTTACATGTATAACTGTTTTATTGAGTTCATTTTATCATGTAATAAAATTATTTTTGTACTTTAATTATTATATTTTATTTATAAATTTTTTTTTATTATTTGATGTAAAAAATTAAAAATTTAATAAGTTACTTTTTTAGATTTTGATCAGGGCACTTGAATCTCAAGTACACTGCCAGTGCGTACCGAAGATAGTGCTCAAGGTTAAATACGATAAAAAAATGGGTTGTTGTAGTTGGCTAAGGAGGTACAAAAGCCTGAGACAAGATCGGGCGTGCAAAAATAATTAACATGTTCACGCCGTTTTCTTTTTACATATTTGAATTTCTAATTTCTGATGCTGTTGAGTTTTTAGCCGAATGCAAAATATCATTAATACAAATATTATGACTTTTTCTGGAACTTGTGTTTTTTTACTAATAAAAAAGAATAGAATAAATAGAGAGTATACGGTTAATCTAATAAATTTTTTGAAATGAACCCGAAGGTTTAGTTAGCCTAATAATGAGTTGTGAACTTTATTAGTAAGAGGTTAAGAGTTGATTAATTCCAGATTCTTTCAATTTTTTTTAAAGGTGATTCTTCCTATTTTTATTTTTAATATAAATTATAAAGGGGTGATATTTTCATAATTCGATTCCCAATGTTAGAAAATTCTACCTATTTCTAATAGTCCCGTATACAAGTTCATTTTGACTTTTGATTAGTCAAATTTACTTTATATTAAGTGAAATTTGTAGATATTATATATTTAAAAAATAAAATAGATATATATTATATAATGAAAAAATAAAAACAATTTGTATTATTGAAAAGTACATTTGATCTATTTAAAATGTAACTTTTAATTTTTTTAAATAATTATTTAATAATTTTAAATTTTCAATCAAAAGATTCTCTAGAAACAAAACGGATATATAACTAGAATATAAGTGTGACAATTTGGAATTTTTTATATAAAAGGGTAAAATTATAACTACAAAATCGTTAAATATAAATTATGTAAGGGTGACATTTTTATAAAAGCACAAAATTATAAACAGCCATTAAAATGGTTGCCAAGTAGATCGATGAATTTGCTCAATATCTCTTTTGTTTGTAATTAATGTACTAATTTGATTCTTTTCCAAATAACTTCTATACTATCTATATTTATATTATGATATCCGGATTAGGACATAATTTGATTTGTTTTGGTTTGCTTATTCCCATTTATGACCGTCACATCTTTTTAATCAAGTTATCAGGACCGTTAGATTCAAATCGTGAAACAATATACACTACTTAAACTCCCAGATTCGAACCCTGTCAACATCAAATACTTATATTATTATTTATATAATACTAAAACTCCCAGGTTCCAATCTCACCACCAACAAATATTTATATTTTTATTTATAAACTATCCAATATTTAAGTTTGAATCCGCCAATAATAAAAATTCATATTATTATTTATAAATAAATATACTAATTATGTAATAATCCAAAAAGAAATTTATTATAATTTTAAATAATATAAAAATATTAATGAATACCTTTGAATCGCACGGGTTGTAAAACTAGTCTATACTATATTATAATACACGAAACATTAAAATTTTGATCCTCGATCAGTCCGTATTTACTGAAATTACATAACTACCCATAATTAAAATCTATAGATTTGCTATATTATTTTTACATAATTACCCTTCCCCGACCTTTGATTTTCGATAAAACAGTTATATGTATTGCCAGCTACTAACCAAGCTACACGAGGCACTTAGATTAGTTGGTTCTTAAAATTTACTCCCTCCGTATCAAGGATTATCTACGTTTGCTTTTTATACGTATTTCGAGACTTCTATAAAGTATAGTTTCATAATAAATTTTTTTTGAATAAAAGTTTAAATATAAAATTTATATACAGATTTTTTTTTTAATTTAACAAAATTATACTTTAAACGAATATTGAAAAGCGTGCCCAAAAAGTAATATAGAGAATTGAATGAGAGAGAGGAAGTAACAAGGGACATTCGAGAAACTAAACATATTGCTAATCTTCCCCGTCGTGTGTCTGCTTGAATGAAAGGAGTAAGCTAGAAAACTTATGATCAGGAGAAAGAACTTGAAAGATTAATTTGGGTTGAACTTCTAAAATTCAATCTAGACTTGATTAAAGATTAAAATTTAGACCTTATAAATAAGAATAAAATTTTGTGACTTTTTGTTCTACATTTTAATATTATTTAATCAATTTATACTAATGATGTATCAATTACTTTCAGTTAAAAATTTTGTTTCGACAGTTTTCAGTCATAATAATTTAATAATATTTTTATTACTAATGATGTATCAATTAATTTATTCAATTAAAACACCAATTGTCGTTTTCAAGTAAAAAAATGTTATATTCTCTATATTTCTAAGTAAAACATCTCTGTTCAAAAAATATTACAAGCAATAATAACTAATCAATTAATTTTTAAAACTATAATATCAAGATCGTTTTCATAAACACCCAAGTTTTAATTATTATTTTTTTGCGAAAATCTTATCATTTTTTAAAAATATTTGCAAAAATAAGATTTACAATTTAGGAACCGTTTTGCAACTACGTTTGCAACTTATAAATATTTATGAAATTAAGTTCTGCAATTTTATAACCATATTTGTAACATAATTTGCAACATAAAATGTAACATAGAATGCAATCTAAAATGCTAACTTAGAAAAATTACACAATTCAAACTAAATACAACCTATTAAGCAATATCATATTTTTGCAAATATTTTCGGCATAACACAGTGGTTTTGCAAATCTTTTAATAAGTTGGTAAATTCCCAAATAATTTTACAAAAAATGTATTTTTAATTAAATCTCAAATATATATAAATTACCTTTTAAACTAAATCACAATATATTTTCTATTTTTTCGATTAAAACATCTAATTTTCCAAAAATATCAGGTGCAAGTTTATTCTCTAGAATAGAGTAATAATAATGTAATTATTAATAACCAACCAATTAACTTCTTGAGATAAAACACTTAACATTTTCTATTTTTTCAATTTAACCTCACTTATATTTCAAAAATAACATGCACAATTCTATATAATAAAATAAAATAAAAAATTTTAATTATTATTATCAACCAATAACCATTTTCAACTAAAACACACTATCAATTTAATTCAAATTTAGAATATAATGTTAAAAAATTAATGTAAATTAAAATAAAAAAATCATAGAATATTAAAATAAGCCGGTGCATCGCACGAGTTTTAAACTACTATATTATAATAACCGGAATGATATATAATTTTTGTTCAATGGTTTTTCTCTAATTTTGATTATTAAAAAAATAAATAATTAATGGTATATATTTGTTAAACTACTAAATTATTAAAATACTACACACCGTGGCTTTTTCTATTATTAAAAAAAATAAAAAAAATAGTATTATATATCCGTTAAACTACTAAATTGTTAAACTACTAGAAATAATATACTTATCCTACTAAATTACGATCACAGTTTATCCTATTATTATTATTTATTAATTTATTATTATTATAATATATTTATATAAATAATTTTGAAACTATAATGTGATAAGATAAATAAAAAATTTAAATATTAACGGGAACCCGTGCACTACAAAGGATTTAAACTAGTATACTATAATAAGCAGAATGATGTATAATTTGATTCAATGGTTATCCCATAATTTTGGTTATTAAAAAATAAATAAATAGTCTTATATATCCACTAAACTACTAAATTACATGCACTGTCATAACATAGTGGTTTTGCAAATCTTTTAATAAGTTGGTAAATTCCCAAATAATTTTACAAAAAAATGTATTTCAATTAAATCTCAAATATATATAAATTACCTTTTAAACTAAATCACAATATATTTTCTATTTTTACGATTAAAACATCTAATTCTCCAAAAATATCACGTGCAAGTTTATTTTCTAGAATAGAGTAATAATAATGTAATTATTAATAACCAACCAATTAACTTCTTGAGATAAAACACTTAACATTTTCTATTTTTTCAATTTAACCTCACTTGTATTTCAAAAATAACATGCACAATTCTATATAATAAAATAAAATAAAAAAATTTAATTATTATTATCAACCAATAACCATTTTCAACTAAAACACACTATCAATTTAATTCAAATTTAGAATATAATGTTAAAAAATTAACAATATTAAAATAAGCCGGTGCATCGCACGAGTTTTAAACTACTATATTATAATAACCGGAATGATATATAATTTTGTTCAACGGTTTTTCTCTAATTTTGATTATTAAAAAAATAAATAAATAATGGTATATATTTGTTAAACTACTAAATTATTAAAATACTACACACCGTGGCTTTTTCTATTATTAAAAAAATAAAAAAATAGTATTATATATCCGCTAAACTACTAAATTGTTAAACTACTAGAAATAATATACTTATCCTACTAAATTACAATCACAGTTTATCCTATTATTATTTTTTTAATTTATTATTATTATAATATATTTATATAAATAATTTTGAAACTATAATGTGATAAGATAAATAAAAAATTTAAATATTAACGGGAACCCGTGCACTACAAGGGATTTAAACTAGTATACTATAATTACCAAAATGATGTATAATTTGATTCAATGGTTATCCCATAATTTTGGTTATTAAAAAATAAATAAATAGTCTTATATATCCACTAAACTACTAAATTATTAAATTAGTACACACATAATTTACTTATCCTACTAAATTAGAACCACTGCTTATTCAATTATTAAAAAACTAAATAAATAGTGTTATATATCCGCTAAACTACTAAATTGTTAAACTACTAAATACAATATTTTTATCATCCTAACTACGATCACATGTTATCCTATAATTTTTATTATATATTTATATAAATATTTTAAATTATAATATAACGAGATAAATAAAAAATTTAAATATTAACAAAAATCCGTGCATCGCACGAAATTTAAGTTAGTATTATTAAAAAGACAACTTTAATTTTGAAACTACTCCCTCTGTATTTATATATTTGTCGTTCGTCTTTTGTGCACGTAATTTAAAGTGATTTAATTGTGTAGTTAAAATAATTATTTCTAAAAATTTATTTTTGTGAATTTTAGTATAAGTTATGTATTTTTATGCAGAAAAATAAAATTTTAAAAATAATTATTTTTACTATCCGGTCAAAGGACCTTAAAATGTGTGCAGAAAAATTAAACGACCAATATATAAAAACCGAGTACAATATTAGAAAATGTTATGTAAGCTAAAACTACCATAGTTAAATTTAAGGTCAAGATATTTATTTTATTTGACAATGTCTTCATCTAGATTATAATTACAAGTAATGTTTATTAATTATGTATGGTTATATTTAAATATATTATTATATTTCAATAGTAATATATACATATATTAAAATGCTATTATATTTAATATATTTTCATTGTATATCATATTTTCACTTGTATTTAACTAAATATTTACTAAATTTATTTTAACATATAAAATTTTCATATATATGTAAAATTTTAATATATATGTAAAAATAATAATAACATAATTTTATTAAATGTAGCTAACCTTTATAGCTATTACCCAGTTAACATAGATATTACATATAGTCATCAAGTCATCTAAATTACCGAGGTAAGAACACAAATAATTCTTTCCGCGCTATCTCTATTTTGACAATAATAACAAACCCCTCTCTGCTGTTGTCAACAGGAGCAATTCTCTGCGGTTGTCCACCTGATCAGTTCTCTGTTGTTCTCAATCGTATAATTCTGCAAAACACCTGTTAGTTCTTCTTTCTTGATCGTCTTTATCTTGGTTCTTTCTTGCAAAATGCATCTGTACCCATTGGTTCTTTCTTGTAAAATGGTACCCATTCTTGAATAGTCTGCACATAATGTGAGTAAATTTTGAATTTTAAGTGTTTTATATCATGTGTTTATATATGTATGTGTGTATCTCCAGTAAGTACCCACACAGATAATTCATTATTAGAATCTTGATGCATGCCCTATACACCAATTCTTCTTACTCTGCAATCTTTTTGTGTTTTTTGTATCTTTATGCATCTTTAAGTATCAGCATGTATAAAGTGTGTGTTTGTATGTGTGTATGTATTCAGTACGTGTGCTTCAATATATGTGTGTATGTGGTTGTGTGTGTGTTTCTATATGTGATATGTGTGTGTTTCTGTGTATGAGTGTGTGTGTTTCTGTGTTTGTGTGTGTGTTTCTATACGGTAATCAATGTTGTTGGAAATCAGTATGTGTGCTTCAATATGTGTGTATGTGGTTGTGTGTGTGTTTCTATATGTGATGTGTATGTGTTTCTCTGTGTGTGTGTGTTTCTGTGTGTGTGTGCGCGCACTTATATACAGTAATCAATGTTGTTGTAAATCAGTATGTGTGCTTCAATATATGTGTGTATGTGGTTGTGTGTGTGTTTTTATATGTGTATGTGTTTGTGTGTGTGTGTTTCTGTGTTTGTGTGTGTGTGTGTTTCTGTGTTTGTGTGTGTGTGTTTCTATACGGTAATCAATGTTGTTGTAAATCAGTATGTGTGCTTCAATATATGTGTGTATGTGGCTGTGTGTGTGTTTCTATATGTGATATGTGTGTTTCTGTGTGTGTGTTTCTCTACTGTAATCAATGTTGTAAATATGTGTGCAGAGATAAATACGTATAAAGTATCATGGAAAAGCACAACACTTTTTCTCCTAGACTTCGCGAGCTAACTAGCTTCTTCAGTGAAGTCCACCGGAACCAATTTCTTATAATATCCAACACCTCTGCTTGCCTCTCCGAGTCCATAGATATTGGCAAATTTATTCGCCGGGCTAGACTCCCTTCCGATGGCCTCAATATGGCCATCGTACAGCCCGACGACCTCTCTCTTTCCCCTGCCCCCGTCACTTCATCACTTTTCATCAGAGCTAATACAAAATCTTTCACGAACGAGGCTCTGTTAAGAGAGATCATAGCTAACAAACAGCTGATAGGCTTCCAGATTGTCGTCATCAATTCCTATCATAAAAGGAACTTCTCTACTAACCTGGTCATCTCAATATTGAAACTCGTATGCACCAGTCGTCGAGATTTAAAACTTCTGGTCATCACTTCCC
Organism: Apium graveolens; assembly: GCF_009905375.1. Lineage (NCBI taxonomy): Eukaryota > Viridiplantae > Streptophyta > Magnoliopsida > Apiales > Apiaceae > Apium > Apium graveolens. Next base: position 273,116,310 of record NC_133652.1, on the reverse strand, counting down.
CTGCTTTCACCAGCCACCTTGCCCAGTATCTCCCGGGCTCTTCAGTTCACGAAGTTCCCAGAGCCATGCTCGAAAAACCCCCAACATCAGTACGCCCAGTCGCCCAATTTGAAAAGCCCCTTACCTACTATCTCTTACTCCTGAAAAGTTACGGCATTGTTGATATCGTGAACTTCAGCTTTCTAACCCCACCGCCAATCAAGAAGGTGCTAAACGCGATTGATGACATTTACTACTTGAAAGCCCTGGATAAGGAAGCTGTGCTTACCATGCTGGGCAGCTGTATGGCGGAATTACCTTTCGACCCGATGCTGTCCAAATCCATAATTGCCTCAGAGGATTATGGTTGCAGTCTGCAAATGTCAACCATAGCTTCCATGTTATGTGTTCATCGGTTTCTCTTCAAAGATCCAAACAGAAGAAATGTTAAGACTGTAAGCCATTGTGGAGACCACATCGATATTCTAAGACTGTATGAAGGATGGAGAAACGCTGTGACCAGTCAGAAAGCTGTGCCCAGTCCCAGTTCCAGTTCCAGTTCCAGTTCCAGTTCCAGTTCCAGTTCCAGTTCCGACTGGTGCAATGCCAATAATCTGAACGAGAAAGCAATGCAAAAGGCACACCAATTAAGAGATCACTTTCAGGGTATCATGGAGAATATCGGTATTACTGTGCAATCAGATTACGGAAAGAAAGGCAGAGAAGAGGAGGAAGTCTGTGCAATTATGAAGTCTTTAAATTCAGGGTTCTTTCTGAACTGTGCTAGGTACAGAGGGGGGAACTCCTACCTCACAGCCAGAAATTTGGAGGTCGTGCAACTCCACGAGAGCTCTCTCTGCTTCGAGAAACCACCAAGGTGGGTACTTTTCAATGATCTCCAAGATGGTGTAATGACAGTGGTTAGTAAAGTCGACCCCGGGCAACTTGCAAAGCTGGCCCCACAATTTTACACAATGAAAAGATTGCAAAGCATAGGTGCACTGCACCTCCCTGTTGGAACGGGGTATTCACGCAAGTGAAGTATAACAACAAAGATCGTATGACCACTTCATACTGTATGATGCTACTTTACAGATGAACATCTGTACTCGTGTAAACAATGTTGATTAAGCTCGTCTCTACATATGTAGTCGATTTTAGTGGTTATAGTAAAACAGGAGTATTAGTATTGTTACTGTGTTTCCAGTTGTAACTCTATGTCTGCTTATGCTGGTGTAAACTGTTGTGAATCTCTGTTTTGGTAAAGTGACCTGTTGTTGATTAAGCATCTACTGAAGAAAGGAAGAGATCTGTGGTGTGAAGTTTTGAAGGAATGCAGATTGCTTTCTAGTGTTTGTAATGTATTTGTTAGTGTTATATTATGTACAAAATGCTATAAACTTAAACTAAACAATGCATATGCATAAAACGACCTTACAACTATAACAGTAGAAATAACTTCTTAAAATCCTACCTGTTTATCACACTCTCAATGAACTCCGGAATATTGCCAAGGGTTTCGATTTTACCAAGCATCTTGAGCGCAGCCTGTATTGAAAACATCTGTTTCCATGTAGTCGGCATTCTAGAATCATTGTTTCCATCTTTCACATCCGTAGGCTTTTCCTAGCACAAGAGATTTAAGTAAAGGATTTGGAATACTTAATCACCGAGTCACCACATTTGATTTTTTAAAGAACTTGGTGAAAATTCAATGTGACTATGGTATTTTCATTGGTATGAAATTTCATTGATGTGCTGAGCTAAATTAAAATGAAGACTGTAATTAGAACTTGTCCAAAAATTCGGCAATGGAGAACATACCCTTTAAAACCATTACTTTCTTCAATATGACTCCTGTTGGCTGGTGGGAATTTTCTACTGCCTTTGATATTTCTTGCCACTTCTCCCCATGTTTTGGTACTGCAGCAATGTATCTTTTCAAAACATCCTTACAAGCCCCGAAATCCCCAAATATCTGGTGCAAGCGTCACTGCCGGACTGGCCTAATAAGCCAAGTACTGGCCTTCTCTACCTTCCTGCATGCCAAAACAGCTTATAGCTAAAATGAGGGAGCATCTGAGCTCTTGGTTTTTCGTTGAGGACGTGGAACCATCTCGATTGAAGAAGCCCATAGAGTTCCCCTATTAAGACATTCCTGCAAAGCCTTTGCCATCAGAATCTCAGCTTCCTTCTTGTTGTCGTGCCTGGATTCGGCTTGCACAGCCGCATGCCCGAGTTCAGGGCTCTGAGGACCCTTTATCCTTGCCATGGTGAGAAGAGCCCTAGATTTGCTCGATCAATTCATTTTCTCTTCAAGGTTTGCTAGTGAAAGCCAGAGTGAGTGCAACACAATTCGGACATCTGTTTAAACCTGACTCATACACTTCCTTACCTTGATCCAAACGATTGAGTCGGTATTCTAGATGTCCAAGCATCAGCCACGGTCTGGAAAATGTAGGGAAGTATTTCAGCCCTTCATCAAGTAACCTTCTTTGTTCAGATATATTTGCCAACTCCCACTCAACTATGGCAGATTTCATATGCACGCATGCTGTGACTTCCGTCTCTCCTGTTGCCTTGGCAAGAAGCGTTCTAGCTCTTTCGAACTCCAACTTATCAAATTCCAGCTTAAAAGCAGCAAGCCAAGTTTCCTCTGAATTTGGGATGGCTACAACTGCCTGCCAAAAAATTGATCTAGCAGAAGGCACATCACAAGCAAGCCACGTCTATCTTGTACCCATTAACCATAGTGCTAAATGAAAATGAAGAGTAATTAGAACTTGACAGTCCAAAAATTAGGCAATTGAGAACATAATGTTAAAACAAGACGAGAACTTTAATAAAAAATAGCTATATGAATAACTGTAACAGCAGCGAATACACATCAAGGTAGTTTCAAATATTGATCAAAGTTATAGGTAATTAAAAAAAAATCATCAACAGAAGAAGTTCTCAATTAATTTTACGTTTTCCTTGAATGTTGCAACATAACAATGCTTTCAATTAAGTTGACCATTATTCATAAAAAGTTTCCAGAGCTAGGTGGTGAAATATGAAATCAAGTATAGAACCTAAATACATCATATAGCCATCATATTACTCAATAGGTATATAAAGAAGAAATAAAACAATTAAAAACTTAAAAATTAAACCCCCACAGGATAAAAGCTTCCGATAGAAATTCCCGCTTGGTCAGCATTTACCCTGAGCACTGCACAGCCAATCTACAAATGAAAAAGCACAAATCAAAATTAAAACAAATAAATAGATTTGAGCATCTATCATTTAAAAAACAAAGCTTCTCTGCTCAACTGGTATAAGAATTAACGATAAAAATTTAAAAGTATTTGGTCAGCTTAGAGATTTACCTCCCCCAAATCAAATCCATCAACTAATTGTTCATACTCATCCCAAACATAAGTACGTATGTATGTGTAATCTCTCTCTCTCTCTCTCTCTCTCTCTCTCTCTCTCTCTCTCTCCTGTTCTTATCCTACCTACAAAGATCATCGGCCTTTCCGCCTCCTTGTCTCCTTTTATACACTTCCTCACATTTGTTTATTTCCCTGTAAACGCTAAACATTTATTTATAATAATTTTTTTAAATAAATTAAACTCTTTAAGTTAAATAAATTTCTGTTTTAACCATGTAATTCCTCATCCTAATTTTTAAATTTTTATAATAATAATAATAATAATAATAATAATAGTAATATTAATATTTTGATGTGTGAATCCTAAGAGTAGATTATTTATTTTTTATATTATATTTAGTTACTTGACGGAACTAGATTTTAAATTAGATTAATTATTTAACGTTAACTCCGAAATATTTAATTTGACAACCTAAGTTCGTATCAAGATATTAATTTTTTAAGTTTAAGGTCGGTGGCTAGGTATATAAATTTTTGGCCTCCTAAACTAGATGTACATGGCCCACATAACTGATTTTTAAGTCATGAAATATGGTATATGTCGAATCAAGAGGTATTACTATTAATTAATAATATGGTTCGCGTTCGACTTGACTTGAAATATCAGTGATCAAACTCGTATTTAGCTTGTTAATCAAGGAGTTGATCTTGAGTATCACTTGTCGTTCAATTATAAAGCTCGACCTGACTCAATTCATTTAAAAAAAAGTCCAGCTTACCTCGACTTGCATAAAACTCGGCTCAATTCTATTTTTTTACTTCAAGTTAATGCAACAATAAAAGAAGTGAACTCTAATCTTCTTCACATTTTTCTTCAGTATCATGAGCTTGAACTACTGTATAGATTGGATCTATCAGAGTTTGAGATTTAGATTTCTTAGATACTGACTTCTTCTTTGTAACAGCTTTGGCTTTAGGCTTTGAAATCTTTGACTTTTCTTCTATCTTCTCTTTTCCTTTAAGCTTGTTGTCAGCAGTTCCAATAGCTTGTGATCTGAGAGATCTTTCATCTTCTGCCTGACTAATTTCCCTTATAAATATACCTTTGGTTGGTCTGTTAGAAGGATCATCTTCATAAAGTATTTGAGAAATAACAGCAATATCAGCATTTGTTGTCTTCATAAAATTTTTGAAGTGTTCCTCTATCTACCTTACCTGTTCAAGATCAACTCCATGATTTTATTTTGCAAATATTCTTCTACTCACCTCAGAGTCAAATAATTGAATCTTTGGATCCTTGTAGAACAGAGTTGCCTTTATTTCTTTAAGTTTCAGAGTTTGAAGATATTGACTTGCTTCGGCACCAGCTTCTCTCTCCAGAATACCAGGATCTTCATCAGCAGCAGTTGTGACTTGTGAAGATTGTTGCATTTTGCTAGTCACAGTCAAATCTTCGACTCTTCTTTCATTCCTCTTACTTTCTCCTCATTGTCTAGACTGAAATCTAGTGATTGCTTTTGATAAACCACTAACTCCAACCAGCTCTTCACCTCTTCTCCTTTTGCTTTCCTTATGTCCCCCTTATTACCTCCATCAGGATTTTCATCATCAGTACCTGTCAATGTCAGCCGCTTGCATTTAGATTTAATAATTTTCTCCCCTTTTTGGCATCATCACCAAGAAGTAGAAAAAGAATCAACTCCATTGAATTCTGTACTTCTGTAAGTTGATCAGACATTTGAGCTTGTTTAGCTTCCAATCTAGCTTGACTTGCTTCAGTTGCAGTTTGTCTGACAACTATTGGTGAAATTTGTTTCTGAATTTCGTGATGAGTAAGTAGCTTTGAAGCAATCAATAAATCTTTGATCTGATTTATTTGAGTAGTAATTGCTTCATGAGGTGTGTGTAAGAATCTGACAAATAAAGTTGATGCTTTCAGATGATTCAGTACATCAGGATTTGTAATCTTCTGTTCAGTTGTTTCCAGATGTGCAACAACTTGTGTTTAAGAAATAGAATATGTATCATCTTTCCAATGAGCATTCCATAGATTATCAGAATAATCCTACTTCTTCTTAGCATCTAACTCTTTTATTTTCTGTTGTCTCACATGCATAAGCATATCTTCAAGAAAGAAAAGATCATCCTCAAGATCTAAAATAACATTAGATATATGAATTTTTTTACCATCATTAGATTCTTTAATAGCAGCTGGATCTTGCACCAATTGCTGAACTTTATCGCCAGCTTCAGCATGTAGAATAGAATGAGAAATTGGTGCAGTATATGATCCAGTAGCTTCAGAAGCTTCCACACCTTCAACAATTAACTCCACATCTTCAAGTATTGTAGATAAATGAATTGGAGCTTCAAGATTAACTTCCAGGAGCTCAGTTCCTGTAGAATACTGTGGTGGTCTGAAATGGATGAAACTTTATGAATGGACTGTTGTGCTACTATATCTTCAGCAACAACAGGGATTTCCTCAGGTGATGGAAAAGTAGAGTAAATGGATTTTCTTTTAACAAAAACAGGGATTGTCTCATGTGGTGGAATAGTAGAATGTATGGACTGCAAGAAAGTATCAGTACTTAGACTTGCAAGGAGATTAATAGCCTTTGTTACATCAGAGTTTTCATGAGATTCAACAGACCGTTGTTCAACATCTGTTCCTTTAGTACCCTGAGCACCTGCAAACAATAGCAAATAAAACTTAATCTCTCTATTCTTTTACAGTAGTCTCACTACTCTTCACACCATACATCTCATGACTTTTAATAGTCAGAGCTTCCTCACAAGGATTACTAAATCCTATCTCTCATCTACCTCTCCTTTTTCCAGGAAGGATCTTCCTCTCTTAAATTATGTTTTTCTCTCAATCATTTCACACATATCACAGAAAAAGGCTCAAAAAGATTGTACTACAGAAATAAGAGGTGACTAAAGAAGGGTAATATGTGATCATACAACTAGAGGTAGTCCTTAAATAAGGTCTAGAATTAATCATGTCAACATGATTTATATCATGAAAAATATATAATAAATGCTAAAGAACTAAATCGGTATTTAAAATAAATGCAGATAAAATAATAACAGTGTTTATACCTTGTGAATCTGAAGATGCAGATTCCATGCGAACATTCAGTTATGGTACTGATAAAATATCAGTAGACAGTTGAGACGGATGAACTCTGCCTTCAGCATCAATAATAAGAGTCACTACAACAAGAGTAAGGCTTGCATTGCAATTTTAATGCAATGGTTCTTATGTAGTTGAAGAATCAGAAGTTTCTGGATGACTTTGACAACCAGGTTCTTGTGTACTCTTCTCCACAATTGCAGTAATAGACTCCTGAGCAGTTTCATCAGAGGCTCTTGTTCTTCAATATCTGCTGCACCACATTGAGGTGCAGGTTCTTGTGGGATTGGATCAGAAGATGTAGCTGTTGTACCCCTTTGAGATACATGTTCTTGTGTGCTTGATCCAGGAAAAAGTTCTTTTCCTTGCAGTATCTTGACACTAGCTTCTACTTTCTCATGAGAGACTTCCTCGCTCTCTTGTGATATTGCATGACTGGAGTTTCAGACAGCTCTACAAGCGCCTAACAGTAGACTGGATGTCAGAATTTAGATCTGATGAACTCTTTGTCTCCTCAGCAATTTTCTATTTAAGCTTGAGCAAATGCTGATTGTAATAGGCTTTGACCAATCTTCTTCTCTTTGGTATGGGATTTGCATTAGTATCAATAGCTGTGTCTCTTTCAGTTAATGGAACAACTAGTTTTAGGGAAGAATCAGACGAAAGGTTTGGAAATATGGAAGATAAGGTAGCATTGTCCTCATCTAAATCTGATTCTAATCCAGCAAGTACAAGTTTCCTCTTTACAATTTCTGAAGGTTTTGAAGAATGAGGAACTTGAGATGCTTAGTCTTTTGACTTAGCTACAATAGGATTTGTAGCTCTTTTTACCAAGTCTTTCTTTCTTTTTACAACAAGTGTCTTTTGAGAGACACCTGAGGTGGCTTCTATTTGAGATTGTGGATGAGTTTGTGTTTGAGTTGTTGTGCTAAGGTGAGCTACAGGGGGGTTTCCAATGGTGATTTCCTGCAGCGTAGCACTTTGACTATTAAGCAAACCATAAGTCTCAGGAAGCCTTGCTAAAAGTAAGTTTTTTGCAACTAAAGGTAATCTCAAAGGAGCTAAATTCAACCACTTTTCATCTTGTGAAATTAAGTCGGAAAAAGCCCTTTTTGTCAACTTAAACACTAACACTATCTGATTAGAGGGAATGGGGGTATTAGGAAAACAAGCACTGAAAATCAACTAACAGAATCTAGCATAATATACTATATTTATGTCAGCATTTATCCTATTACCAATAAAAGACAGAATTACTCGACCAAAATCATAATGTGAACCATAAATTAGAGAGTACCTTATATGTTGTGTCATAATGGGCAAGGCATCAAAATTTGAAGATTTGTTGTTGAAAGCCTTTATGATACAATCAAAGAAAAAAATTCCATTCCTTCCTTAGCCCATTCCTTTTTAATTGACCAAGGTTCTTCAAATCCTTGTCATAGCCAATCTCAGTAAATAATCTCCTCATCTCAATATCACCTACCAAACTTGAGTAGGAGGTATGAGTAGGCAACTGCCATGCATCCCTTACAGTTTGAGGAGTTACTATTCTTGTTGTATTGTCAAATTCATATACAAGGCTTGGAGATCTATTAGCTCCTCCATCATCAAATACTCCCGTCCTCCAGATAGCAACCATCCGGTCACCAGAGATTGTGGGTGGAGCTGTGAGAGCAAACCCAATCTCACTGGATCTAAGAAAGTCCTGAAAAATTTGAAAATCAACTTTCATGTTGTTGTTAGATAGGATAGCTGAATAGTTGTTAGTCATAAACTTTGCCCCACCATAATCAAATGGTTTAAAAGCAGCAGGTGAAGTCATGGTAAATTTTCCAAGAAAGATTTACGAACAGTATTTAGGGTTTTAGAGTTTATGATTTTCAGAAGGGTAAAGTAGCGAAGAGAGGATAACACAGATAAGTAAAGTATCATCTAAAATCAAAAATTGATTTTATACAACAATTTTCTCCACTAATTTAGTCACGTGCAGTTTAATAGGATACGTGGCGATATACAATTGACTTAAAAAGTAATCATGTAAATGTGTATTACTATATGCACAGTTCTCGAGAATAAAGTTATGCATTAAACGAACGTTCAAAATCCGTACTCAACGGTAAACACCTGTAACCATGAAAATTTTCCATCTGAGGCGAACTCCAACCTTGTAATTACAATGCTGATTTAAACAGTATTTTTATCAAAATAGTCAATCAAAATTTGACCATTAACAGCATGTAATCATAACTATCAGGATTTATCAACTACTGAAATAAACTATTAGTCAAAGCAAGTTTAACTAATAATAGAGTTTATAAGCATAATCAGTAGTTCAACATGCAATTTTCACATAAGATCGTTTAGCACAATTTGCATGTTATCATGGCATCAAACATTTAGCACAATAATCAGTATCTAGCAAGTATTGACACATAATAAGATACCATGCTTCAAAAATATCAGCAGACTTAGTTATAAGAGTTTGAAAATTGTACTTATATCATTCTCAATTCATTCACCAATCTTCTGAATGTGGATTCACAGAGAGGCTTGGTGAATATATATGCTACTTGCTGACCTGTTGGAACAAAGACTAATTTTACTGTACCAGCTTCCACATGTTCCCTTATGAAATGGTATATGATGCTGATGTGCTTATTCATTGAATGCTACACTGGATTTTCTATCATTGCAATATCACTTTGATTATCACAATATATAGGAATAAAAGAATAGTCTAACCCATAATCCAGCAGCCGATTCTTTATCCATAGAATCTGAGCACAACAGCTTCCTGCAGCAATGTATTCTGCTTCTGCAGTTGATGTGGAAATTGAATTTTGTTTCTTTCTATACCAAGAAACCAATCTGCTACCAAGGAATTGGCAGCTTCCAGAAGTGCTTTTCCAGTCTATTTTGCATCCTGCAAAATCAGCATCTGAATATCCAGTTAGCTTAAAGTCTAAATCTCTAGGATACCATAATCCCAGAATTATGGTGTCTTTGAGATACTTAAAAATTATTTTCACAGCTAATAAATGAGGTTCTCTAGGATCAGCTTGGAACCTTGCACAGAGACAGGTAGCATACATGAAATCAGGTCTACTAGCAGTCAGATATAGGAGTGAGCCAATCATACCTCTGTATTTAGTTATATCTACTGAAAAACCAGTATTTAAACCTAACTTGGTTGCAGTGGCCATGAGAGTTGATGCAGTTAAGCAGTCTTGCATTCCAAATCTTTTGAGTAAATTCTTGGTGTATTTGGATTGATTTATGAAGATTCCTTCATCAGTCTGGTTAACTTATAACCCCAGAAAATAACTCAGTTCTCCCATATTACTCATTTGATATCTGGACTACATTAGCATTACAAATCTCTCAATGAGTTTATCATTAGTAGATCCAAGAATGGTATCATCAACATATATTTGTATTACTAAAAAGTCCTTACCATGGTATTTATAAAAGAGAGTTTTATCTATTATACCTCTTGTGAAACCACTATTTAGAAGAAATAGAGCAAGTGTTTCATGCCAGGCCCTTGCAGCTTGCTTCAGTCCATAGAGTGTTTTATCCAGTAAGTAGACATGATCAGGATACTTTGGATCAATGAACCCTGGAGGCTGTTCAACATAAACTTCCTCTTCAAGTTCTATATTTAGAAATGCACTCTTCACATCCATTTGGAACACTTTAAACTTCTTGTGAGCAGCATAGAAAAGAAAGATTCTTATTGCTTCTAACCTTGCAACTGGAGCAAATGTCTCATCATAATCAATGCCTTCTTGTTGTGAGTAACCCTTTGCAACCAGTCTTGCTTTATTCCTTGTGATAATGCCCTCACTGTTAGTTTTGTTTCTAAACACCCACTTTGTGCCAACTATAGATCTGTTTTTTGTTCTTGGCACAAGAGTCCGGACTTTGTTCCTTTCAAATTCATTGAGTTCCTCTTGCATTGTTGTGACCTGGTCAGCATCTTGCAGAGCTTCTTCAACCTTCTTAGGTTCAGTTTGAGATAGAAAAGAATGGTAGAGACATTCATTCTGAGTGGGTTTTCTTGTTTTTACACCACTTTCAGGGTTTCCAATGATTAAGTCAGGTGTGTGTGACTTAGACCATTTTCTTACAGATGGAAGTTGACTTCTAGAAGATGAATCCCCCCCTTGATCCATGAATTATCTGTTATTTCCTTGATTAGTACCACTATTGTTTCCTGATGCTCCCCCTGAATCAGTGTTCCCATTGTTATCAGTATTTGACTCATCAGAATTTGAGGAATATGAGTCTGATGATATTTCTATTGTTGTTTCCTAAGTTGAATCACTTGTATTAGTCTCTGGATTTGAGTCATGTTGCTCCCCCTCAACATATGTTTCCGTATCAGAAGAATTTCCATTGTTTTGTGGAACCTCGGAGCTTTGAGTGATATTAGGATTTAATGTATTAGAGTCAGGACTTAAAAGTTTAGCATAAGGTACTTCATTTTCAAATCTCAATTTTTCATGGTCATTTGCATCTTCTAGACCTGTTATCTTTTTGTCATCAAAAGATACATGAATATATTGCATGACTGTCCTTGTTCTTAGATTGTAAACTCTGAAGGCTTTTATAGACAATGGATATCCCACAAAAATTCCTTTATCAGCTTTCAAATCAAACTTGGTAAGCTGCCCCAGATGCGTTTTGAGAACAAAACACTTATAACCAAATATATGAAAATATTTCAAATTTGGCTTCTTTCCTTTCACCATCTCAAATGGTGTTTTTCATGCTTGTTGATCAATGTTTCAATTTGTGTAAAGCAAGCAGTTTGCATAGCCTCATCCCAGAAGTAGATAGGCAATCTTGCTTCCTCTAGTATGGTTCTTGCAGCTTCTATTAGAGTTATGTTCTTTCTTTCAACAACTCCATTTTGTTGTGGAGTTCCAGGAGCAGAAAACTCTTGTTTTATCCCCTTGAGTTTGCAGAACTCTTCCATAGAGCTATTCTTGAATTCAGTTCCATTTTCACTTATGTGGCGCCCTCCAAACCCGGGTCAGAGGTTTGGGGTCCACAACATATACTCAATATATAAACCTGTATAGAAAATATTATTTGCAATGACCCTGCTTTACATAACCACGGATCGCAACAGGTTAAAGTATGAAAACAAGCCACAACCTTAACTTTTATCACAACACACCAAATTCCCAACTAATTAAATTTACAACTGATATGAAATTATTCTTACAACCTTACTATCTCACTACTGCAATAAGCTCCTGCTAGCTCGATCAATCATAATCTGGAATCCTAGCTCGAACATTGAACTGGGAAACCTCGCTATCAACCGTATCCTTCTTAACTGTAGAATACATAAAAAGATTCATAAAAGTGAGCTAACTAGCTCAGCAAGTCATATTATCAATAACTGAGGTTAAACAATAATAAACGAGGTGATTCAAAGGATTCAAGTTTCTTGTTAAACAACCAATAAAATTGGATATTCATTTAAAGTTTTTAAAACCAAGGTTATGTTGCTGATCAGTCATGCGCTAACCCCGAGCAAAGCACACAGCACTGCTCTAACTACTGGATCCAAGGCACACATTATCCTAACTTGACCATCGATATGGTCCGACCACGAATCTGGTCCACACAAAGAAAACTATCCAATTCTAAAGCATTTCAATATGATCACTAATAGAGTTTAATAAAAACAGATCATAATTAATAACAATAAAATATTTGTAAAAGAGCATGGTAAAAATTCATGGTTACCGAAAGCGTATGTCAAAGTACATAAAAGAAGTGGCCTTCAGCCGGTAGGATAATCAGGTATTAGATGAATAGTATTTCTTCAAGGTTTTAATACTTTGATATCACAAGGTATGGTTGAGTATAAAAGTTTCTGTATGTTCAAACAATTCTGTTTCAGTGTTTGGTATATGATGGATATATATTTGTGGACTAATATTGTATTTGTGTGGTTTAATATCTGGTAAATCAACAAGAAATGGTTCACAAAGAACAAGGCTTACGGCTCAAAGATCAAATGATATGGCTCAGGATCAAGGCTGAAGGATTCAAAATATTTACAGTATAAAACAGAGCTATTTTGGGTATTAACAGTATGTCACAAGAGCATTTAGAAATATTTGCATTATATCTTGATAAAGGTTTATAAATACTTGCCTTATCATAATCGATTTCAACTTCACTTGTACTTGTCTAATGACTTCATTCAACAACCACTCGTCTGCTTCTCCTATGCCTCGCTTCTATCCTCTGATTACTTGCTGTATTTTCTACATATCAATTCTATTTTCTGATCACCTGCTTCTCTTTCCTACGCCTTGCTTACTCTTCTAGGCATAATAAGTATCTATCAATATTTAACTCATATGATTCTATTCGACATACACTTCTATCTACCCTTCGTTTCACCCAAATCCGATTAACGGATTGAAAGTTACACTATAAACAAGTAAACACCGAACATATAGACCGACAGTCAACCAATAGGTCACATATAACACATAACACGTTAAATAATCAATGACATATCATTTTTAAAGGAGTCTCGGGTCGTAAACAGGCTTTCAGGTATTTAAAATTATTTTTAAAACATTTTTCAGAATTAAAACGGGTCGTTGGATCAATTTCGGAATATTAAACAGGGTTTGGTTGGCCAATTCTGACTTCAAAACAATTTTATAATAATTATCGAGCCTTGAAAATAATTTAGAATAATATTTTAAAGCTCAAAACTATTTTTCAGAATTTTTTTAAATCATTTTTAAATAATTAAATCTAATTAATTAATTAATTAAAATCAATTAATAATTAATTAAATCAATTAATCAATTAATTTTCGAATTAATTGACCAATTAATCAATTAAAAATTAACTGAAATTAATTAACTAATTAATTTAGATTTGTTTTTGAATTAAAAATAATTTTTGGAATTAAAATAATAATTTTTAGAATTTTTAGAAATTAAAAACAAATTTTGGAAATGAATTTATAAAAAAAATCTTATTTTTAAAAGTTTTTGAAACAGAAATCTAATTTCTGCAAAGCTGGGAAACCTTGGGGGGCTAAACTGTAAAAACAGAAGTTAGAAATTCATTTTACAGAATTTTGGATCAAAACCGGGTCAAACCGGGTCGGAACTCCGGGTCACCAAGAACAGAAACGGGTTGCGAAGAACCCAGTTTCCGGTGACCGGAATACGGCTCCGGTGAGCCCCGATTCAGGCGAAAACAGAATGGTTTGACACGATTCAAGTGGGGTTTTCATTCTAAACCATTTCAGGAGTTCAAATCAGTTAACAAATGGACCAAACGACATCTGGAAACGAAAATCCGGCCAAAACACGAAGAACTCCGACGAGAACTTCAAAATACAACTCTGAGCTTATCAGAAATCGTTTGTGACATATGAATATATGATTCGATTGCAAATTTGATAAGGAACACGATGCACCCATCAAGATCGACTGAAAACCCCTAACCAAGATTCCCCCAAATCGAATTGAAAACATTCAAACCATATAAACCCTAATTCCTTCAATTAGAGAATTAAACTTAAAATTGAACATGTTGAACTCCAAATTAAGAGTATAATATACCAAAATCATCAGGAAGAAAAGATTTTTAATATGCAAGCATCAAATCATACAAACAATCTTCCGTACAAAAATCCATCATTTAATTATCAAGAAATTCAAATATAAATAATTAAATAGAAAATCACCTGATATTTCTGGGTTGAAATTGATGGAAGATTTGGATTCTAGATTTCAGTAGCTTCGTTTTGAGTATATGTACGCCAAAATCGGATATCGATAACGCCTCCGAATTTGTGTGTAATTACGAAGAACATAATATAATTATAGTATTTTCTCTGTAGAAATTCTGTAAATACTGTTTGCAAATGATTTCCGGTACAAAATAAAATATGGTAGATGCTATTTATAATTATGGGAAATTAGTATCCCGTTGGATCATTCCGGATATAAAACGGTACGTTTATTTATAAAAACTGATCCAAACAGTATCGGTTTTCGGGATAATTATCCAAATCAGTACAATTTGTACTGCGGTCTTGGTCTCAGTGCCTGGTTACATGTATCACGAGGTGATAATTGTGATAGTTTAATAAAAAAGCTCCCGTTTATCGAAAATATGAGTTTTATTGATTTATCGATACGAATAATGTATCAAAAATATTGCGTCGGGACCAGCACCGGACAAACCGTACGCCGGTTCGAAAAAGTCAAAACATGGGAAATGCTCGGAATATTACAATTAGGTTAGGAAGGAGTTCTCGGAAGAGTTTCGGATTCTAAAAACGTAAAAACGGATAACGGTGATTGGTTCCCGTTTTTATAAAATAGATTTTAAATACCCGGAAAAAGATTGTATAAAATCCATATGATTCCTATAAATTCATAAATCAACATAAAAATAATTAGGAAGATATGACAATTATCTATATTTTATTTTGGACATATAAAAATTAAAATACTCAATTAATAATATTTTTAAACATCCAAACACATTTAACACTTAACAAATAACTCACATAATAGATACTGAACACATATAATAATTATTTAATAACAAAAATAATTTCACGATATACCCCAGATATTACATCCTTCCTCCCTTAAAAGGATTCTGTCCTCAGAATCTCCTAAGAAAATAAATGAGGGTATTTTCCTTCATATTACTTTCTAACTCCCAGGTTGACTCTTCAACCTTTGGGTTTTTCCTACTCTTACTAACTTTACCACTTTATTATTATTATTATTTTTTCAATACTTTCTCTCTTTCTTTCAGAATCTCTATCGGACTCTCTACATATGGCAAATCTGTCTGAAGCTCTATTGGCTCCTATCTATTACATGTTTGGAGTCTGGATTATACTTCCTAATCGTCGATACGTGAAAAACATTGTGAATGTGTTCCATGTGCGAAGGTAACGACAACTCGTGGGCTACTTTGCCAACGTGCTTTAAAATTTTGAAAGGTCCAACATATCTTGGGCTCGGTTTTCCTTTCTTTCCAAACCTCGTTAATCCCTTCCACGGTGATAACAAATTCCCTTCTTCGAATTCCATATCTTTCCTTGATTAGTCTGCATATTTCCTTTGGCGATCTTGTGCTGCTATCAATCTTTTCTGGATAACTTTAATAACTTCTCTTTGTCTGCTGCACTAATTTAGGTTCAAGTAATTTGCGTTCTCCTACTTCGTCCCAATACACTGGAGATCTGCCTTTGCGTCCCTAAAGGGCTTCATAGGATGGCATCCCAATACTGGCGTGATAACTGTTGTTGTAAGCAAATTCTACCAGAGGTAAATGCTCGTTCCAATTTCCTTTAAAATCAATAGTACACACATGTAACATGTCCTCGATTGTCTATATCGTTCCTTTACTCTGGCCGTCTATCTGCGGGTTGTAAGACGTACTAATATTCGGTCTCGTTCCCAAACATTTTTGAAATTTTTCCCAAAATCTTGAATTAAATCTTGAATCTCGATCGAATATGATGGACACAGGAATTCCATGACGAACTACAATTTCTTTTAAGTACATATGAACTGACTTGTCCCTTGAAAATCTTCCATTTATAGACAGAAAATGAGCTGACTTGATAAATCTATCCATTATAATCCAAATGGTATCATGAATAGCTCTTGTGCTTGGTAACCCAACTATGAAATCCATGGCGATATGCTCCCACTTTCACTCTGGACCTCCGATGGCTGTAGCAATCCACTTGGTCTCTGATGTTCTACTTTAACTCTTTGACGTATGTAACATCTGCTAATCCATTCCGTAATTTCCCTCTTCGTATCTGGCCACCAATAATTTTCCTTTAAATCTCTATACATCTTGGTACTTCCTGAATGGATTGAATACCTTGAATTATGAGCTTTCTGTAAAGTTTCATTCTTCAATTCCGTCATTGGTGGAATCCGATTTCTAGAAGAAAACCTAAGAATACCTTGATCGTCCTTTTTGGATCATGAACCCTGACTTCCTATTCCAACTTCTAGAATTCCATAGATAATTCTTCTGGTATAGTCTCTAAGTTCATTCTCTCTCCTTCTTACTCATCTCTTGCCACTACATTTGCTATTTTCTCGGGAGTTCATAATTCAAACTTTTATGGTCCGTATATATCTCATATCTTTCTCTATACTTATAATATTTCCCAATCCTTCAAAATGAATACTATTGTTGCTTTTAAATTCCCAGTTATGAGTAGGGTACTTCTGCTAATAAGGTTTCGGTTGTCTGGATGCATATGCAATAACTGTATTGCTTTGCGTCAACACACATCCCATTCCCTTACGAGAAGTATCACTATAAACTACCAAATATCCCTGATACATTCAAAGTGATAAAATAGGTGTTGTAATCATTCTTTCATTTAACTCCGCAAAACTCTCTTCACCCTTCTCCATTTCATATAACCTTCTTGCTTTTCCTTGTTAGCCTCATCCAAAATATTACAACTTTCAAGAAAACTTGCACAATTTCTGATAATAACTGGTCCACGATAAAACTTCTTACTTTTATTGGTGCTTCTGGTCTTTCTTCATTCATATTATCTTTAAACTCCTCTGCTGAATCCCCTTTTTGTCTCCTCCTTACTGACGGTCTATACTAAGAATTACACTTCCTGGCATTAAAGTTTTCACCTGGTAACCTTTTTATACCGCTTCCTTTTCCTTTGACTCCTCGGCTATCATTGTATAGGTTGCATGATTCTTCTTAAGTAACACAAGTACGTCTTATCCAGATTCCTCCTTTTAGATTCTACTTATCAAATTTAAATATCATTGGTATATCAGTTCATCCCACTAACATTTCTAGAATTTTATAACAACAGTACTGAGTTCTGAAAATTATCTTTGATATGTTCATAAGTTCAATCTTCACTTGGTAATATGCTCAGTCTTAAGTCAATCTTATAAAAATATCTTGCTTCATTCAAATCATTGGTTCGTGGTAACAGATATCTGCTCTTGAGAGTAAACTTGTTGAGCTTTCGCTAACACATCATCTCACATTTCCATCTTTTTTATTAACACATCGTGTCGGTGCACTTTAGGGGGTATGCTAGGTCCAGTTGCTTTTTCTTCTAATTATCTCCTACGTTTGCTCTGGTAACTCCTTTATTTTATCTGGTGCCATTCTGTGCGGCGATTTGGACACTGGCTTCATTTCAGGTGCTAAATTAATCATAGACACATTTTCTTTATCTAAAGGAAATATTGGTAACTCATCTGGAAACATGTCTTGAGACTGTAAAATCTTCAAGTTCGGTTTGCTCCGGACTCTTAGTTATAATCGCCATAACACTTATATTTTGGTCATTGTAATCTTAAATCACTCTTAACAAGTTCTTTACTTTCCTTTGTCCTCTAAACTTCTTCATGTTCTCATTTGGCGTGTTCAGAACTATCTTCCAGCACGACGGTCTACCTGGGCATCACACTTGAATAGTTAATCCATTCCTTAGAATAATGTCAAATCCTCTTATCTCAAATGATATCAATTCTTCACAACTTATTTCCAGAAATATCGATTCCGCCATTGGTACTTACTTATTCAATAACTACACGTTCTTAACTTGCTAGTCCTTTAGTTATAAACCTATTGATTAGACAGGATAATTCATCTTATCAATAAAACCTTGAGAGATATATGATCAATTTGCTCACATGTCTTTCAATACTTTAACGTATAAGGTATCCACAATAATCTTCCATGTCATCACCTCCATATTCTAAATAACATATTGCAAATTCTTGTTCTCGAAGACGTATTCCGTATTGAAGTAGATTCCCTTGACTCACAATGCATCCCTGGCTAGGGCCAATGATTTGCAATTCTCACTATATGCCCTTGTTTCCTTTCTATGCATGAGAGGTAGATGAGACTTTTCCCGCTGAGTGTATAATACGTTGACTTTTGTTTGAGAAGCTCTCGCAAAGAACAACGGTACAACGAAACAATTAGAAGGATTCATAATTTTAATAAACTTAGAGTTGAAAAGAAAGAAGAAGTAATGTTTTGAATATTAATGAGACAACCATATTGGTACTTAAGATGGCCAGTCTTTCATACCGTATGGCATCCAGCACATGATTAGGTGGCGTCCCACCCGACTCTTTGTTATTTCGACAAAGTGTCTCATCATAACACTGTTTGTCCCAATAAGAAAACAAAACTTGAGGGGAACAATTGAATTTGAAAGGAATACAAAATCTTCCATTTTGATATCATCAGAAAGAATTTATTAAGAAAAAGGAGTTCATACATTTTTAGGAATTAAAAAGGAATATACGCTGTAATGTTGAGGACAAGAATGATACCATTGATCACCATCCACATTTCACTTGTATTCATCTTTCGAGCTTGCTCGATCATTTCCCAATTGTATCACATAACAACTTTAGAAGTAGGCTAAAATGCCTTCGCAACTAAGCATTATTATAGATTCTTACTTGTTAAGTCTCGCGTTTGTACCATCGCACCTACACATATAATACTTTAACAATTCGATCATAATGGCGTTCTTATCAGATAACCTTGAGTTTTCTCTTTTTAATTTGGAATAACCATGAATCATTCAACATAACGATCATTTTGTTAATAATATTCTTCCTTTAGAAAAGTCTGGAAATTTTTCCAATCTTCTTCAGTCATGCTCAGGCTTCCGTTTAATCAATGAATTCTTCGAACTCTGATAATCCCAGTTATTGGATGAATAGTTACCCCGTACGCTGGTTCTGTTGTTAATCCTATCAGACAATACTTGCACCCACTTTTTCATAATCGCAGGTTACCTCGTTCTCCGAATTAACAATACTGAGTCTGAAACAACATCCTTCCAGATAATCCAAGTCTTCTGACAAACAAGAAACTCAAGCAGTAACTTGACAACCGATGTTTAAACTTATTTTATTCAAAAAAGCTTTTAGAAATTTTGTAAGGAAAATCTTTTTCAAAAACTTGTTAAAATTTTTGAAAATTTTGAAAATCACGCCTCCAGTTGTCCTTACTGTATGAGTTGGTTGTTGTCCTTCTTATGACCAAATACCAAGTTAAAGAATGATCACTCAAAGGTCCATTCACTTCTATTTATCTCCTTTCCTTCATTGGGTCTATTACTTTCCGTAATTAATGAAAAATTCCGCTGTCATTGCACGTTATCTTATTCGTAGCTTCACATTAAGGCTCCCATACTGGTAGTACTCCCGTTATCCACTTTGCAGTCATTAAGTGGAACAGACTATCCAATAGTCAATAAGTCAGCTAATATCACATCATCTTGTTAAAACATATATCACATCATTACAACACTATTTTTCTAATTTCAAGAAATCTTCAGATCCCTAATCTCCTCTAACTCTATCTCTTCAACACTTATCTACTCCATTCCACAAGCTAGTCATGAGTGGCCTAATTACTAATAGCTTCCTGTAACCTGATAACAACCATCCTTTAGAACACTTGAATCTTCTTTCTAAACTCCTTCTCACCTTAATTTGTATTTCAATACTCACCATTTATTGCAGCTCCCGAATCCATCTTTATAAATACAATTGTTTCATTAGACAGATTTTAAACTGGGGTGTAGAACAAGGTGTAGGGTAAATTGAAAGGGCACACTCACAATCGATGTCTAGTAAAACAAGAATAAACAGATAGAAGTTTCTTAAATAGGTCACCTCATATCAAGAGGTAATAGAATAGCGTTAAATAACTTGGAGAGACGTAACAGTCATAATAAAAAGGTAATACCATTACTACTGATGGAGGAACAAGGCGCAAATCGAATCTGGGAGAAGACGACGATCCTTAGACGGAAAGCTCCAAATGATCAGTTGATGCAGGGAAATCAGGATCTGCCATTGCCGTTACCTGGATATCACGTCGCTAGTTAAGAATCCCGAATCGCAACACGAACCATGCCGAAGACCTACTATACAGTCGCACTCAACCTCACGATGACCTATCTTTCGATTTCCTATTCCTAATCCTAACCCTCTACCCAATCCCGACAATCTAGGCTTGTTCCAGTGACTTATAACCTGTAGCTCTGATACCAACCTGTGGCGCCCTCCAAACCCGGGTCAGAGGTTTGGGGTCCACAACATATACTCAATATATAAACCTGTATAGAAAATATTATTTGCAATGACCCTGCTTTACATAACCACGGATCGCAACAGGTTAAAGTATGAAAACAAGCCACAACCTTAACTTTTATTACAACACAGCAAATTCCCAACTAATTAAATTTACAACTGATATGAAATTATTCTTACAACCTTACTATCTCACTACTGCAATAAGCTCCTGCTAGCTCGATCAATCATAATCTGGAATCCTAGCTCGAACATTGAACTGGGAAACCTCGCTATCAACCGTATCCTTCTTAACTGTAGAATACATAAAAAGATTCGCAAAAGTGAGCTAACTAGCTCAGCAAGTCATATTATCAATAACTGAGGTTAAACAATAATAAACGAGGTGATTCAAAGGAATCAAGTTTCTTGTTAAACAACCAATAGAATTGGATATTCATTTAAAGTTTTTAAAACCAAGGTTAGGCTGCTGATCAGTCACGCACTAACCCCGAGCAAAGCACACAGCACTGCTCTAACTACTGGATCCAAGGCACACATTGGCCTAACTTGACCATCGATATGGTCCGACCACGAATCTGGTTCACACAAAGAAAACTATCCAATTCTAAAGCATTTCAATATGATCAACAATAGAGTTCAATAAAAACAGATCATAATTAATAACAATAAAATATTTGTAAAAGAGCATGGTAAAAATTCATGGTTACCGAAAGGGTATGTCAAAGTACATAAAAGAAGTGGCCTTCAGCCGGTAGGATAATTAGGTATTAGATGAATAGTGTTTCTTCAAGGTTTTAATACTTTGATATCACAAGGTATGGTTGAGTATAAAAGTTTCCGTATATTCAAACAATTCTGTTTCAGTGTTTGGTATATGATGGATATATATTTGTGTAGTATTGTATTTGTGTGGTTTAATATCTGGTAAATCAACAAGAAATGGTTCACAAAGAACAAGGCTTACGGCTCAAAGATCAAATGATATGGCTTAGGATCAAGGCTGAAGGATTCAAAATATTTACATTATAAAACAGAGCTATTTTGGGTATTAACAGTATGTCACAAGAGCATTTAGAAATATTTGCATTATATCTCGATAAAGGTTTAGAAATACTTGCCTTATCATAATCGATTTCAACTTCACTTGTACTTGTCTAATGACTTCATTCAACAATCACTCGTCTGCTTCTCCTATGCCTCGCTTCTATCCTCTGATTACTTGCTGTATTTTCAACATGTCAATTCTATTTTCTGATCACCTGCTTTTCTTTCCTACACCTTGCTTACTCTGCTAGGCATCATAAGTATCTATCAATATTTAACTCATATGATTCTATTCGACATACACTTCTATCTACCCTTCGTTTCACCCAAATCCGATTAACGGATTGAAAGTTACGCTATAAACAAGTAAACACCGAACATATAGACCGACAGTCAACCAACATGTCACATATAACACATAACACGTTAAATAATCAATGACATATCATTTTTAAAGGAGTCTCGGGTTGTAAACAGGCTTTCAGGTATTTAAAATGATTTTTAAAACATTTTTCGGAATTAAAACGGGTCGTTGGATCAATTTCGGAATATTAAACAGGGTTCAGTTGGCTAATTCTGGCTTCAAAACAATTTTATAATAATTATCGAGCCTTGAAAATAATTTAGAATAATATTTTAAAGCTCGAAACTATATTTCAGAATTTTTTTAAATCATTTTTAAATAATTAAATCTAATTAAATAATTAATTAAAATCAATTAATAATTAACTAAATCAATTAATCAATTAATTTTCGAATTAATTAACCAATTAATCAATTAAAAATTAACTGAAATTAATTAACTAATTAATTTAGATTTGTTTTTGAATTAAAAATAATTTTTGGAATTAAAATAATAATTTTTAGAAATTAAAGACAAATATTGGAAATGAATTTATAAAAGAAATCTTATTTTTAAAAGTTTTTGAAACAGAAATCTAATTTCTGCAAAGCTGGGAAACCTTGGGGGGCTAAACTAGAGATGCACAAAAGGCCCACCGGGCCGGGCCTTGACCGGGCCTTAAAAAGCCCGGGCTTTGACCGGGCAGGGCTTTTCGGGCTTTGACTTTGACCGGGCCGGGCCTAACCGGGCTTTTTTCGGGCCGGATCGGATCGGGCCAGGCTTTTATCTAATTTAAATCGGATCTAGTATTATTAGAGATTCCGAAGAATACATGTGGTAGCAACTAGATCATCGTAAAATGTATTAGTTTGCATGGAATATTTTAGAAAAACATTACTTCGTTGAAAACATTTAAGTTCGGCAAAAAATAAACATGTTTATATGATATATTTTATCATTGTTATGATAACAATGATAACAATGATATCATTGTTATGATAACAATGATATCCAAATATTCATGACAATGATATCCAAATATATATAGTGTACTTATTAAATCTTCTTTTATTATTTATGCAACGAAGTATATAAATAATATTATTAATCACAAATATGTAAATATATATGTGTTTAAAGTATTATTTATATGTATAGTAAATGTGAATTTATAAATATATAAGAAAATATATTAGAATAATCAGATTATAACCAGGCTTTTTCGGGCTTTTAATCGGGCCGGGCCGGGCCGAAACCCGGGCTTTTAACCGGGCCGGGCTGGGCCGGGCTTTGCCTAAAAATATAGGGCCCGTCGAGGCCCGAATCCCGGGCCGGGACCGGGCCGGGCTTTGACCGGGCCGGGCTTGACCGGGCTTTGACCGGATCGGGCCGGGCCAGATTTTCGGGCCCGGGCTTTTTGTGCATCTCTAGGCTAAACTGTAAAAACAGAAGTTAGAAATTCATTTTACAGAATTTTGGATCAAAACCGGGTCGGAACTCCGGGTCACCAAGAACAGTAACGGGTTGCGAAGAACCCATTTTCCGGTGACCGGAATACGGCTCCGGTGAGCCCCGATTCAGGCGAAAACAAAATGGTTTGACACGATTCAAGTGGGGTTTTCATTCTAAACCATTTCAGGAGTTCAAATCAGTTAACAAATGGACCAAACGTTATCTGGAAACGAAAATCCGGCCAAAACACGAAGAACTCCGACGAGAACTTCAAAATACAACTCCGAGCTTATCAGAAATCGTTTGTGACATATGAATATATGATTCGATTGCAAATTTGATAAGGAACACGATGCACCCATCAAGATCGACTGAAAACCCCTAACCAAGATTCCCCCAAATCGAATTGAAAACATTCAAACCATATAAACCCTAATTCCTTCAATCAGAGAATTAAACTTAAAATTGAACATGTTATTGAACTCCAAATCAAGAGTATAATATACCAAAATCATCAGGAAGAAAAGATCTTTAATATGCAAACATCAAATCATACAAACAATCTTCCGTACAAAAATTCATCATTTAATTATCAAGAAATTCGAATATAAATAATTAAATAGAAAATCACCTAATGTTTCTGGGTTGAAATTGATGGAAGATTTGGATTCTAGATTTCAGTAGTTTCGTTTTGAGTATATGTAACCAAAATCGGATATCGATAACGCCTCCGAATTTGTGTTTGATTACGAAGAACTTAATATAATTATAGTATTTTCTCTGTAGAAATTCTGTAAATACTGTTTGCAAATGAATTCCGGTACAAAATAAAATACGGTAGAGGCTATTTATAATTATGGGAAATTAGTATCCCGTTGGATCATTCCGGATATAAAACGGTACGTTTATTTATAAAAACTGATCCAAACGGTATCGGTTTTCGGGATAATTATCCAAATCAGTACAATTTGTACTGCGGTCTTGGTCTCACGCCTGGTTACACGTATTACGAGGTGATAGTTGTGATAGTTTAATAAAAAAGCTCCCGTTTATCGAAAATACGAGTTTTATTGATTTACCGATACGAATAATGTATCGAAAATATTGCGCCGGGACCAGCACAGGACAAACCGTACGCCGGATCGAAAAAGTCAAAACATGGAAAATGCTCGGAATATTACAATTAGGTTAGGAAGGAGTTCTCGGAAGAGTTTCGGGTTCTAAAAACGTAAAAACGGATAACGGTGATTGGTTCCCGTTTTTATAAAATAGATTTTAAATACCCGAAAAAAGATTGTATAACATCCATATGATTCCTATAAATTCATAAATCAACATAAAAATAATTAGGTAGATATGACAATTATCTATATTTTATTTTGGACATATAAAAATTAAAATACTCAATTAATAATATTTTTAAACATCCAAACACATTTAACACTTAACAAATAACTCAGAGAATAGATACTGAACACATATAATAATTATTTAATAACAAAAATAATTTCACGATATACCCCAGATATTACAACTTATGTTGATCTTTACTTTGTATGTTGATCCTTTTTCCAGCTCCCTCACATGATCAAAAAGAATGGATGGAGATTCATCCTTGGTGTGCAGAAAATACACCCATGTGTATCTTGTATATTCATCAATAATTATGAGTGCATACCTCTTCTTGGAAATTGACATAACATTCACTGGACTAAAGAGATCAACATGAAGTAGATGATATGGTTCAAGAATGGAGGATTCAGTTTTACTCTTAAAAGATGTCTTCCTTTGTTTGGCTTTCTCGCATGAATTACATAAGCCATCAGGAGTAAACACTACATTGGGAAATCCTCTCACAAGTTCATTGATAGTGTTAAAGTTAAGGTAATAAAGTCTTTTATGCCAGTTCCAGCTGTCTTCCATAGATACTCTACTCAGTAGACAAACTTCTGAATTATCCATCCTTGTGGAGACCCTGACTTCATATAAACATCCATGTCTTACAATAGTCAATGTGATCTTTCCATCAAACTTACTGACAATTTCACAATGCTCCTCATAAAATTGACATGGTAACCTCTATCACAGATTTGACTCTCACTGATCAGATTATGCTTGAGTTCTGCAATTAGAGCTATATTTTCAATGATGACATTTCCAATTTTGATTTTTCCATATCCCCAAATTTTTTCTAAGTTTCCATCTCCATAAGAAACACTTGGGCCAGCCTTGTCCTTAAATTCTAATAGCATGGATTTATAACCAGTCATATGTCCTAAGCATCCACTGTCCAAGACTATAGCATTCCTCCTGTCACCCTGCAATCAGTAATTTGAATCAGTTAGTATTTTTAAGGACCCGGACTTGCTTGGATCCTTTGGCCTTTTTAAGTTTATTAACATATGTAGCAGAAGACATCATATCAGAATTTATGTTAACATTCTTACTATCAGTATTTATACACGTAGAAACAGATACTAAAGAGGGTTTCAGTTTATAAAAATAATAATACAAACTGTGATACTCTTTACATGTATAAATAGAGTGCCAAACACTTCCATAATGAAAACAAGGATTCTGTGGTTTATATCTAACTATTCTATTCCTAAACTCTGATTTAGAAGGAACAACTTTTATCTCTTTCTTCTTCCTGCAAGAATTAGAAAGATGATTAGTGCTACCATAGTTTGAATAGGTCTTTCTAGGTGTATTAGGAGGAGTCACATAATTTCAACTCTTATTAACACCTACCTTGCCATTCCTATTTTACCTAGACCTTTTCCTCTTGTCCTTCTTGTGTAAGTCCTTCAGCTTTTGCTTAAGCTGTTTCTGAGTCATTGAACCAATATTTACTGAATTTGTGTGAACTTGTTCACTCTTTTCAGTAATTAAGTTAGATCTAGGTGCTGAGGTAGTACCTTCCTCATGGATTGATTTAACAGTATTAGCACTTGGATTAAACTTAATGGTCTTTATTTAAACCTTGTTCAATTTGACCTGACTATCACTTTTTTTTGGTTTTGTTTTCTCAGTTTCTTCTCCACTTTTCTTATCAGAATTAGATCTAGCTGAATATCCTAATCCTAATCCCCAATAGCCATTCTCTAAAATTTCCTGAGTTGACTATCCTGAGTTAGTCCAAATTTTAATGACTTCTCTTTCTTTAGCTAGCTCCTTCTCTAGATAAGCATGCTTTTTTATCAATTTTTTTTAACAAAGCATTATCTCTTTCTTTTTGAATTTCTAGAATGGAAAGCAACTCAGTTTCTAGGTGATCATTGCTTTTCTTTAACACATAGTTTTCCCTCTTGATTATATTATTCTCTAAGGTTTGATCCCTAAAACTAACATGCAGAGGCTTAAGAAATAATCTTAATTCATAGATATCATCAGTATCAAACACAAGAGTAGTCTGAGGTATCTTTAATTCAGTATTGTTAGCCTTAGCATTAGCATTTGCCATGAGAGCATAATTGATCCCATCATCTGAATCTGATGAATCATCCCAGTTTCTCTTCTTTGAGATCAAAGCTTGTTTCTTCTAAGTGTTAGGGCGAAAACACGTGCTAAAATTACCCGCAAGTATACGCGTTCGCAAGTAGTATAAGATATAAATCAGATTCGTACCCAAAGAGACTCTTTTTAGTTAACTTAAGATTATGCACCTATGCAACAATGGTATGGCTATCGCTCAATGCTAAGACAATAACAAGTTGAGATGTTTATAACTAAGATTAAACTAACATGCAATTAACTAAAAATAAAAGTGATTGAATTAACTATATAGGACAAACATGGGTTCTAACTTTATAAAATATTTCATTCAAAGTCATTGTTCTTAACCTTAGCATGCAATGGTGATGACAACTAATCAGATAATACGAAACTAGTAAACGCCAACTTTCGTTGCACGAATACCCTACTACTAGACATCCATAAAAAAGATAGAAGCTGAATATACACCAATTATGTTGAGACCCTAGATGTATATAGAATTTGAAAACATGAAGATTTAATGAACAAGTTATCTATCGTGATTACATAGGGAAAGTAAAATGGTTAAAATTACCTACGAATAATGCATAATAAATACATGAACCTATGCTAGCATGGCAAACTCTAAACCTCTATATTCACTTTCGCTTCAATAGAGATTAACACGCTATCTTATATGTTAGCTACACACATATGAAGAATAAGCACAACCAATACTAGGATATCAATCAATCACCACACACCAAGATATTGAACAAATTAACTATAGAAATCCATAAGTAAATCCATTAAAACCCCACGATAACGATTAGTTCATAACCGAACTCATCGTCACCATGGGTTCCAATGAAAGCATGATAATAAACAATATAAGAGTACTACGGTTCAAAGACAAATAAAAAACAAGCATCCAAGTATCAACTATACCAAAAAAATAAAAGTCTTCATTTCTGTCACCATCTTGTGCTCTCTAGGTCTTCTCAATGCTCTCCCTTGGCTCCTTGTTGTTAAAAACGTCTTTTTATGGATATATATAGGCTCCAGGATGACCAGGACTCTTAAAATCTTCAATTTCGACTAAAATCAAGATTCTAGTGCAGAAACAGGGCGCAGGCGTGCTACTTTCGGGCGCGGCCGTGCTGGAATAGTGATTTCTGGAGCACGGGCGCGCTGGTTCTGGCGCGGCCGTGCTGGCCTTCTGGAAATTTTCTGACAATTCTTCTTTTAGCCATATCTTGAGTTCTACTCGTCAGAATTAGGAAATTCAACTTCCCACGCGAAGCTAACGAGATTCTATACAATTTGGGAATGGCCTTGACTTCCTATTATTAGATATTTTTGGAATATTTCCTTGAAAATCTCCTTTCTTCTTTTAACTCACGCCTGAAATGCAATAACAAAAAAACATATAAAAAATACCAACAACTTGAGTCCAAAACACCAACTTAAGCTTGTAATGAAGCGTTCCAAGTAGATATAAATTTTACTTATCACACCTCCAAACTTGAATCGATGTTTGTCCTCAAGCATAAACAGACTCAAATCTATAAAACAAACCTAATGCATGAATGCAACTACGTGAATGCGATAAAATGATAATACAATCGCTCCCCTAAAAATAACCATAACCAACCAACAAGCTAATGCCTCTAAGAATGCAATCACTTTTAACAGAGTTTGAAAGGCATATGTCATAGCCTATTTGTTTATTCGAGGATATAACTCAACTCAAATAAGAATGTAACAAGTAAATAGTGGATCTATCATCAAAGAGATCTCTCAAAGTAACATATGTCAAAGGATTCAGAAATAATGTTCATTTACAGACTTGAGAAATTACTTCACTGAAAGAAGTTCAAGAAATTGATCAAGCCTCAGTGATATAAATCAAGATTGTGGATTTAATCTAAAGAAAATCAAGATTATCAAAGTCAAGACATGAAGAAACGTCACGGAAGTTAGTCACTCATGAACCAGACAGTACATCGAGTGT
Organism: Apium graveolens; assembly: GCF_009905375.1. Classification (NCBI taxonomy): domain Eukaryota; kingdom Viridiplantae; phylum Streptophyta; class Magnoliopsida; order Apiales; family Apiaceae; genus Apium; species Apium graveolens. The sequence continues at coordinate 273,087,323 of NC_133652.1, read as the reverse complement.
CAACATTGAAGTGGTGGAATGATTCATAATTTTCAGTGATGTTCAGAAGATTTTCAGAAGAATGGTTGATGTTCAAGAGTAGTATTAATTCTCTATTAATTAATTAAGTCATATAATTTAATTAAAAAAATAAATTATATCTGCAAAGATTAATTTTGTTGATTAATTGAATTAATTGATTAATTAATTCTGAATTAATATTATGAATTTTCAGAATTGATTTTGAATTTATATTCAATATTAATTCAGCATGACAATCAATTGAACTGGTATGACAATCAGATTGTCATACCGATTATCATGCTAGTTCAGGAGATAGTCATACCGATTGTCATGGTAGTACAACAGATTGTCTCACTGAAAGTTCTACCAGCTATGGGATTGTCTTGCTAGTTCAATCAATTGTCATGCCGATTGTCTTGCTAGTTCAATCAATTGTCATGCCGATTTTCTCGCTAGTTCAACGGATTATCTCACCGATTGTCTTGCCACAATTGATTTGTGTTTACTGATTTATTAAAGAAAACAGCAGCAAACATTCAAATCATCTATTAGACATTCAACATACTTCAACAACTCAAGAACAAAAGCACAGCAGCCGAAACAAACATTACATCTCTCATTGCTGAAACTAGATCATTAATTTCTAGCAATTAAAGTTAAATCCAAACCACTAGAAATCATTCTCTTGTTCTTGTGTAACTATCTAGCGGATCAAAATCCCTAGAACTTAATCTCAAATTGCTTGTAGCATTTGATCTTTTTATTGCAAAAATAGAAAAAGTTCATGTCGAATTTATTCTAGATTTGTGATAATTTATTTGAGATTAATCCCTTGTAAACGATACCGTTGTTGTAACACCTTTCAAGTTTAATAATAGTTTTATTTAACTTGAATTTTGTTTCAATTTTTTTATTCCGCATTAAATTCTATTAAACGGTATAGTTTGTATTCAACCCCCCTTCTGCAAACATATTGGGACCTAACAATTGATATCAGAGCCTTCTGATTAATGAACAAATCAAAATCCTAAACTTTTGTGATTTTTTAACTCCTTGAATTTTTATTTATTCAAAAATTCATAATGACTTCACAAAAAGTTGGAACCGTTAAAATTCCACTATTTGATAAAGAAAATTATATTATGTGGAAGAAGAAGATGCTCTCGTTTTTACAAGTTGCAAACCCCAAATATCTGAACTTGTTAAAGAAGGGTCCAAAAATTCCGATGGTTATTGAACCAGAGGTTATAGAAGATAATGTTGTAATTACCAAAGCTAGAACCTATGCAAAAGAGCCTGAGGATTTTACTCATACTGAAAAGGAAGAAGCCTCCTTGGATGCCAGCCTTCAATTAATTTTAGTTGATTCCCTTGATTCCTTGATGAATAGACATGTGATGAACTGTAAAAATTCCAAACACATCTGGGAAACTATTGAGGTGATTAATGAAGGCATAGAGGAAGTTAGGGAGAACAAGTTAGAGATCCTAACCTCTGAGTATGAACATTTTAAATCCAATCCAGGAGAAGGAATTACTGAAGTGTTCAAGAGGTACAATGCATTGATCGACAACCTGAACATAAATGGAAAATATTATTCAATCAGGGAGATCAATAAAAAGTTCCTTTTAACACTGCCAACTCATCTTGAACATAGAATCACTGCCATAAGAGAAGCGAGAGATCTGAGTGAGATTTCTTTGGAAATGCTCTATGGTGTGTTAAAAACGTATGAGTTAGAGCAGATTCAGCAGAAGGAAGTCTAAGGGAAAGGTAGAGTGGTCAGCACGTCTACTGCTCTAGTAGCTAAAGGTCAACAACAACAACAACAATCTCAACAGTCAGAGAGAATGGTACAGTCTTCCAAGGCTGAGGAAAATGTGATCGTAGCAGAATATGATCCTCCTACTACAAATCAATCCGGTGATGATTTTTACTCCTTGGAAGAGCTGGAGCAATTGGAAGATGAGTCAATGACCCAGATTATCAAGAGATTCTCCAATGTCAGATTCAAGAGAAATCCCAAGTTCAAGTACAAGTCCAACTACAATAGATTCCAGAAAGGTGGATCTTCATCCTCTAACACCAGCAGTGGTGGATACAAAACAGGGATGGTTGATCGGAGCACCATTCGATGCTTTAACTATAATGAGTTGGGACACTTTGCCACAGAATGCAGGAAGCCAAAGCAAGTAAGGAAGAACTCTTATGATTCAAATCAGAAGAGTGACTCTGAAAGGGCTTATTTGGCAAAGGGAAGAAGTTGGGATGATACTGATAGTGAAGATGAAGAAGATGGGAATCTTGCTCTTATGGCTATTGATGGAATTACTTCATCATCAAGAAAAGAGGTAAAATTTACTGATGCTGAATTAGTTTATCATCTAGGAGGTTCCTTAGATTGTGCTCGTCGTGATAATAAACTGTTAAGTCAACAGATCAAAGACATTGAGAAAGAGGTCAATGAATTAAGACTTGTGCACATTAATCAAGACAAGTTAAAAGAAAAAGTATATATTCTAGAGAATAGAGTTAACTGTTATAGACAACTCGAAACTATTTTCAAAGACAAGATCACCGGTCTTGAGACTAAGGTTAAAGCTTACTTTAATTCTTGTTCGAAGGCTAAAGAGTTCTACAGTAAGCAAGCTGTTAATCAAACATCTGGAATATATTTTGATTACAAATCTGCTATTGGAGAATTATGCATAAACTCCCCTCCTCATGTTTGTGCTAAAGGTAGGGAAGTACCACATGTGCTTAAGGGTGTTGATAAACCCCTCTATAAAGGATCAATTGCTGAACCATTTGATGAGACCTCCTTTATTATTCAAGAAGAAATACGTGCTGAAGATCGTGCTAATGAGAAGGTTGTTTCCAAGCCAAGTGTGTCGAAAGTTCCAGTCAAAGTTGTGAAAGCAACTGAGACTAACTCAGACACACGTGAGTTGAATAACAAAAATTCCATGTCTACCATGCATAATTTGCCTGTTGTTAATCCCTCTCATAAAGTATGTGGTGTTCCTAATTGTATGTCTTGTGCTTTTAATTTGATGTATGCTTATTTTAATGGTAAGCATGTTTCTAGTGATAAGACTACTCCTTGTCAGCATGTGAATAATAGGAAGCATGATAGGTCTAAGACTGCTAGTCCTCCTAAGGCTAGAAAGGAGACATTTATGCCTAAGCCTAAACAAAAATTTGTTAATTCTGTTTACAAGGTCAAATGTCCAATCATTGAGAAAGTTGAGAACATTAAAGTTAATAATGTTGTTTTTCCTGACAAAGGTCAATTCTACAAGTATGCCGGACCCAACCAAGTTTGGGTTCCGAAGAAGGTTTAATCCATTTGAGTTGCAGGGCATTAAAAGGTGGAACCGGTAGTGTGGATTCTTGACAGTGGATCGTCAAGACATATGACCGGAGATAGAGCCTTGCTATCAAATGTGGTTGAGAAAGCTGGACCAGTGGTTACCTTTGGAGATAAAAACAAAGGTTTAACTGAGGGATATGGCTGTTTGCAAGCTGGTAATGTTATCATTGAACTTGTAAATATTTTCTGTATTTTTGCTATATTAATATAAGTTTTTATTTGTACTTTCTGTAATTCTAAATATTGTTTGAGATATTACAGTTGTTAGGAGTTAACAATTGTATGATATATGAAATTGAATGCTGATATCTCTTTGATAGATATTTGGTATTTAATTCATTGATATTTTTTTAAAATTATATTAAAATAATATGCAACATAATTATTGGTATCTAAAGTACTTGACAAGTATCGGTCAATGATATATTGTTAATATTTTGTTGCAGATATTTGTGAAATTTTAAGTTCTAGTGAATTTATATGAGTTGCTATATCTGAAAGATTCACTATAATTTGAAATCAACAGCATAATCATTCTTATTAATATTATTTTTCAACAAACAATGTTGTTGATTATAATTTTATTAAGATAAATTATAGAGCTTTTGACATGAATGAGAATTACTTAGACTTTACCCTAAGTGATCAATGCTTTAATAAAAACTCATTCATATTGAAAGACAAAATCTCTCATTCTCTTCTTAATACTGCTAGGTCATCAGTCTGTGTCTTATCAAATCATTTATATTTTTAGGCATAAAAACAGACTTGTGCACTCGAACAATTTTAGGAGAAAATCAAACTTCTTTCTACATTAGTGATTTCTTATTTCATTTTAAAATCTTTTGAAATCACTATTATACATCATTTCTCTCAAAAGATTGAATGTATGACTTTCATTCATTATAGATCTTAAGTACATTTTATCTCTATTGCTATATGTTCTGTGATACAGGTTCAACCTCCAATGGCCTTCTTTCATTGACAGTCATGAGGTTGAAAGCCCACAACATCTATCCCAGACTGTAAACACAAACAGAGAAACAGAACCAACCAACACAATCTTACCACTAAAATGTAGTATGAATGAGCGTGAGGGAGATATTACCTTAGTGCACCATATAAGGAAGGTTCTGAAGTCAACCCAGCAGCTCTGTCTCCTACAAAGATGAGTAGTATTTAAACCGAGACAACTGCTAGCCCCCATACATCTTCTCAAAAAGATGTAATAGCTGAAAAGGCACAAAAACAGTTACTGGATTCATCCTCTCAACAGGGTGCATCTATTGATATTTTCCTGTCGGCCAGGGTATCCGATGTAGTGTCACCACCTCAAACATAAACAATTTTTGATGCACAAGAAAGGTTTTTCACACAAAGGAGGAGTTGACGGAAATAAGATTTTCGACCATTTTAAGGTCAGATTCGATTGTTCAAGATTCTTTAATGGACCAATTGCCTTTACAGGTGTTAGGAGAGGATACTGATCCAAAAGCCATATGTCAGTGGTCAGTGTCTACCTCCCCAGGCTTAAATCCCCTGGATGCATCTGCGGATAGTGGATCTGACATAGGCGCAGATCAGCAACTTGTTGACAATGATTCAGATATTACCTGATGAGTCACAAGGAAATGTCTTCACAGACATTAGAAGGGAACTTTGATCTTTATGCTAAATTTGTTGGATCATTGTTTACATTCCCAGAGTTCAAATCTGGAACCCTAAAAGGGAAACTAGCAACTTGTAGATTATGACTCAGATTCATCTGACGAGTTTAACAAGGATGGGGATTTGCGAAGTCCCATTGCACCACCTGTGACCTCCTTAAGGATGGCTAAGGTGATTTTCCTTGCAGGTACAGCTGAATTTTGGAGCTATGAGAGGAGTGATACACTTGTGAGAATGAGTGTAAACAAGAGTGGAGAGAAGAGTGAAACACATGTGAGGTACACTAAACAGAATCACACACTCACAGTAAGGAAGAAAGAGAAACTACTTGTTATTTCTTTTCCAACCAAGTGAAATATGAGAACTCCTTCAGACAACGGCATACAATCCTTCCCTAAGGGGGATATAAAAGCTTAAGTAATAGTTTGGAGGATTCCTCAACTAAGGGGAGAAAAGCAGGGAGGAAAGAAAAAGAAAAAGGTAAAGCATATGTACACTACACCACACCATTGTTGTTTGTAACTACGGATCCTATTGTACGGGAGAGGTGGTAAACACAAGGTGATCTCCTTTAAGCAGTTGATTCTCATAGGGGGAGAAGAAAGAGAGATATGCGCTTCTCAACAGGAAATGTGGTTGTACAAAAGAAGATGAAACTACTTGAAGATATGTTCAGTCTAGAGGAACATCTATTTAGAATCTGGAAAATGTTAAATATAATCCAGAACTTTTCTGCTATTTACTTTGCATTTCTGTTTACATATTTTTCTTATTTGTTAGTTGAGTTATCCTCCAGGTATTTGTTGTTATTGTCTAACAAACAAATAGGGGGAGATTGAAAGGCATATGTCATAGCCTATTTGTTTATTCGAGGATTTAACTCAACTCAAATAAGAATGCAACAAGTAAATAGTGGATCTATCATCAAAGAGATCTCTCAAAGTAAGATCTGTCAAAGGATTCAGAAACAATGTTCATCTACAGACTTGAGGAATTACTTCACTGAAAGAAGTTCAAGAAATTGATCAAGCCTCAGTTATATAAATCAAGATTGTGGATTTAATCAAGTGACAAAGATCTTGTCAGGGTATCAAATAGTTACAGGGATTTAATCTGAAGAAAATCAAGATTATCAAAGTCAAGACAAGAAGAAACGTCATGGAAGTTAGTCACTTATGAATCAGACAGTACATCGAGTGTCAACATTGAAGTGGTGGAATTGATTCATAATTTTCAGTGATGTTCAAAAGATTTTTTGGAAGAATGGTTGCTATTCAAGAGTAGTATTAATTCTCTATTAATTAATTAAGTCATATAATTTAATTAAGAAAATAAATTATATCTGCAAAGATTAATTTATTGATTAATTGATTTAATTGATTAATTAATTCTGAATTACTATTATGAATTTTCAGAATTGATTTTGAATTTATATTCAATATTAATTCAGCATGACAATCAATTGAACTGGTATGACAATCAGATTGTCATACCGATTGTCATGCTAGTTTAGGAGATGGTCATACCGATTGTCATGGTAGTACAACAGATTGTCTCACCGAAAGTTCTACCAACTATGGGATTGTCTTGCTAGTTCAATCAATTGTCATGCCGATTGTCTTGCTAGTTCAACGGATTGTCTCACCGATTGTCTTGCCAGTTCAATTGATTTGTGTTCATTGATTTATTAAAGATAACAGCAGCAGACATTCAAATTATCTATCAGATATTCAACATACTTCAACAACTCAAGAACAAAAGCACAACAGCCGAAATAAACATTACATCTCTCACTGCTGAAACCGGATCATTAATTTCTAGCAATTAAAGTTAAATCCAAACCACTAGAAATCATTCTCTTGTTGTTGTGTAACTATCTAGCGGATCAAAATCCCTAAAACTTAATCTCAAATTGCTTGTAGCATTTGATCTTTTTATTGCAAAAATAGAAAAATTTCATGTCGAATTTATTCTAGATTTGTGATAATTTATTTGAGATTAATCCCTTGTAAACGATACCGTTGTTGTAACACCTTTCAAGTTTAATAATAGTTTTATTTAACTTGAATTTTGTTTTAATTTTTTTATTCCGCATTAAATTCTATTAAACGGTATAGTTTGTATTCAACCCCCCCTTCTACAAACATATTGGGACCTTACAAAGTTCGAATAAATCCCACAAACCAACTCATCAACCAGAACGTGAGTGTGTGGATGCTTAACATATATACTTTCGATACCAGGTCAATAACCATATGTCAGTCCCTTAACAATATGACAAGAATTACAGAAGGGGGGTTGAATGGAATTCTTGAAACTTTTTCTTGAAACAAAATTTTCTAACTCGATTATAAATATAAGTGTATTGATTAGCACAATGCAGAATAAAAACTTAAGTGAATCAACACACAAGTAATTAAAAACAAGAGTCTATAAAAACTTTCTGGTGGCTTTGAATGATTTCACCAGAGATATATATTATATATCGAGAGAACTCTATGTGCAGAAATGCTCACAACTGCTTACAACAATTGAACTTCTAAGACTTCAGAGAAATGCTAAGAATCCTGCTTACAAATGTTTCTCTGCTTTCTTGCTTAGATCGATAGTGTCTTAGTTGCTACTACTTGGTTTATATATCACCAAGATTACAAAGTAATAAGACAAGATAATAAAACAAAAACTATCTAGTCTATTACAATGCTACTTCATTACTCTATTCCAGCATCTTTGAATATCTTCATAATAGCATGGAAATGGCAATGCTTCTTTGTTCTCGAAAACCCAGTTGAATAGGCTACCACATTCAATTTACATCCACTCGACGCATATGACTGTGTTATCACTGTCAACTGATATTTGAATTCTTTATCCGTCAGGTTCATGATCATCCATCGAGTTATTAATCATCCGTTGAGTTATTGATCATCCGTCGGGTTGTCTATTTGATCATCCGTCGACTTCATTGTAGGTTATCCATTGGGTAGCAAACTGGCACTTGACTTCATTTCATTTATGCAGAATTATAAGACATCATCTATGTACAATTAATCAACCTATTCTGCATATCTAGTTAAAGTCAACATGACTTGGATACTACTTACAGAATCTATACAATGGTGAATGCAAAAATGTGCTATAGACTTATTGTTACATAAGCTACTCACTCGATGGATAATAAGTCATCATCCGTCGGGACTATAATGAGTCATCCGTCGGGACTATAAATCTTATCCGTCGAGTGCTACATTATTTCACTAAATAAAATCTACTAAGGTATTTTGTTCATGAAATCATCAAGTACACAACATATACACAATAATCTCCCCCAATTTATGTCTACTGGAATTGTAGCCATAAATTAAGAGATACTTGATGATAACAAAACACCCTAAAAATATGACTTTAAGATAAAGTAGATATTACTGAAAAGTGCTTCAATTAACAGAAATGTACAAAGTTTTGCTCACAGTCATTTTTCAAGATGCTCCTCTAGCCTGAGCAGATTTGTCTAGTTTCTTGAAGGTCTGGATCTCTTTCCAAGCTTTCTGTTGTTTTCCTCAATCTGATTTTGGAGTTGCCTGTGGAATTCCAGTTCATCAGATTCTGAGAGATTTAACTTTCCTTGCATTTCCAAAAGAGTCTCATTGCTAGAGTTGCTCAATTGGTCTTCTAATCTAAAGAATCTTCTCACACCTTTGTCATCTATGAACTCCATCAGACAGTAGGGCCTTAGATGCACTCTTCTCCCTGTGTAAGGGATGATTAGAGTCTTTGGGAGTGCATCTTTAGCTCTAACACTCCTTAGTTCTTCAATCTTCTTCAATACCAATCTTCTTGCAGTAATGTTGAACCCAAAGTTCTTCTTGAAGGATGAATAAACTTTAATCAGTACAGCTTGGCTTTCTTGAAGGATCCTGTGAAGAGGCCACTGAATCTCCTTTCCTCCTTTGTACTTGAACACTAACCTTTCAGGTAGGTTTCTGTATGCATCAATTCCTCTCAATTCATCTAGTTCATCCAGATAGAGGTTTAGATCAGAAAATTCTTTGATGTCACACAAGTACAGATAGTCTCCCTTACTGAATTTAGATTGAGCTTTGACTTGAGATTTGGATTTGAGAGGTGACAGCTTCACTTTTTGACTACTCTTGACTTTGTTCTTTTTGGCTTGCTAAGGATTGGTAGATTGAAGTCAGGAATTGGTATATTCTCCCATCCTATTGGCTCATCCTTGGGCACAATAGGTTCACCATGAATATTCCTGTAGGGATCCACCATCCTGATATCTTCAAATACCACAGAGGGCTTTGATGCTTGAGTTGTAGAAGGTGTGGATTCCTTAGGAAATTGATCTTCCAATTCATTGTCAATAATATCCAGTTTCCTTTTAGTTCTTTTAGCCAATTCCTTCTTTCTTGGAGATTTCTTCTGTTGTTCAACTTGCTTCTTTGATTCAATAGCTTCAGAAGGTTGAGAAGGAATTTGTTGTGATGAATTTACAGCATGTAGCTTGGCCAAGATAGCAATCTGCTCTTTCTTTTGTTTAGTTTTTTTAGCATTCAGAGTAGCTTGCTTCTTTTCCTGCTTCAATCTAGCCTTTTCTTCTCTCTTTGCTTGAGCAAATTGAGGATGTCCATCCACCACACAAATTTCTTTCCCATTTTTGAAAATCTTGGTAATTCTCCTTTTGGAAGCTGAATTAGCTGGATCTTTGTATAAAGCAATTGACCTTGACAGAAGCTTCTTCTCATCAGGCTTAGGTGTCTCATACACAGTGTCCAACGGGTTCTTCAATGATGATTTTGAGTAGTTTACCCTTGGTTTAAGAATTATTTCAGCCTTTAGAGATTTGATGCAGGAAGACTGTCCCCTTTCCAGATAGTTCATGCTCATCTCATTCATACTAATTTGCTTGAATTGAGAGTGATTGATGGTTGACTTAACTGGCTCCTTGACAAGTTCAAACTTCTTCTGTATTTCCTCATCAATCTTCTCCCAGTTGAGTAAACTCAACTTTTCCTTATCAACTGCTCTTAAGTTGGTTGCTGCTGCATTGATCAGATCTATACTATCTGTGACTGATGGCTTTGAGATAGTAATTGAAGGTACAATTACTTTACTGATTTGAATTTGAAGCCTCTCCCCCTCACTTGATCCTTTCTCCCCCTTTTTGTTATCATCAAGTTGAGTAGAGGAGGGGGTTTGAGCAGCCACCAGTTTTTGAAGTAGATCAGTCTGTTGGGCTTGATGAAGATGAATGGTAGTTAAAGATGCTTCCATGGCTGACATTATTGTGTCCAAGGCATCTATCTTGGTTGACAGATCAGATTTTTTCCTTAATTGCCTCTTGATGTCAAGCATTGTAGCTTCTGGAAGTTTAGAATCTATCCTGTCTGAAATAGCCTTCTTCATCTCCTCAATATCACCTTTCATGGTGTTCACATCCCTAGCATGCTGGAAGCCCTGGATTTGTTGAAGTTGCAGGGAGGCTAGATGTGCCTGAAGGAGCTTCTTAGTGCTGGCATTGGTAGTGGTTTGAAGAGCAGTATTTGTCTGATTGATTAACTGGATCAGGGTTGTCTTGAAGTAATGCTCATCACAGTGCTTTGAGAATGCCCATGATGGCATACTGACCTTGAACTTGAGCCTACTTCTCCCCTATGTCCATTGCTTCATCTTCACTATCCCCACTCCCATCTCCAAAGAAATCAGCTGAACCACCAGTCTCGTAGTCCACATCTCCAGCTGTAGAAGGCAAAGCTGTGATGGCATCCTTAGCTCTCATTATAAACTATGTGGTGTGACGACCTCAATCTCGAGGTTAGGAAATGAGGACTCACACACCTCTAATCTACTAATTAAATATGCATAAACCCCGATTAACTACTAACAGGATCAACAGGATAAAGTATGAGACAAGATTACAACTACCAATCACAAAAAATAACTTACAAACCCAAAATATTATTAAATAATCAATATCGATTCCGGCTGGGAACTGACAGATAACCCATTGTATCTTTAAACACCACTTTCTAGGCGTGAGCTCACTCATAACCTGTACTACCTGCTCTGGCAACTGGAAGCCCTCAACATGGTAGGGACCACCAGGTACGCTCTTACGAGCAGTGCGCCTAAGCCTGGACATCTTCTTGCTTAACTGCCATGGTTAGATTAAGACAAAACAAGTGAGTAGAAAACTCAGTAAGTAACTATATAGCAGTTCTACAATATCAATTCTCAATATACTTTGAACAAACTAGGGCATTCTATTTTAGCTAATCTAGGTGGCAGATTTCCATATTTTTTTTTGTTTTCTTTGAGATAAGGAAAGGGTATCCGAAGAATAGTTGGGTTTTCAAGGAAATAAAGCTCGAAACAGGACAAAAGCCGACATTCATCACAATTTATTATAGGATCAAAATAGATCTTTCGATAGAGAAAAGCAACAGTATGCAAGATATAGAATCATTCATATGATCAACAATTTCAGGGATAGGGTTCTGAGCTTTAAACTCCACAATAACATAATCAACTCTTTTCAAAACAGTATAAACCATTTTCATTTCCAAAAATCAATTTACTGAATAAAAGTTTCAGTTCCCTTTCTTAAATAATCATTTAGAACCCTTGATTGGATCACTTATCTTTCCATTTCATTATATACGGGTGATCAGCCCGTATCGACCTCCATTCCGGTCTTTAAGGTACCATTCGGCATAATTTTAGCCTTAAATTGGACTAGTCCCACTAGCCTCTTACCATGACTGGACTAGTCCCACTAGCCTCTTACGTCTCAATCCAATCCATCAGGAATTCATTTGGAAAACCTTGAGTTGGAAAACAATAGGTTTTCTAAAATTCATTTTATCATTACCAAGCCTTTGAAATCATTTGGACTCTTTCAAGTCGAAACTCATTCTTAATTCAGATTTTAAAGAAACAAAGTTCAGGGAGTGAATCAAAGCTACGCAAAGAACAATTCTCAAGAATTCTGTATCAAGGATAAGAAGGCACTAAATTTGAAGGATCAGAAATAACTTAGGGATCATTAGGACGATCAAGAGAAACAGGGTATCATTAACAGAGTTATCCAAGATAATTTAAAGGTTCAATATGATTCATGGCATTATAGGAATCTTAAACAGAAAGGCAGATTATCAACGGGTGAAATCAATAGGATTATCAATAACATGTTATCAAGAACAAAGGGTACTTCAAATCAATATCAGGGTTTCATAAAGCAAGGGTTTTATACTTTAACAGTTCCATACTCTACATGGTATGAACAATATTTCCTTTATAATCATTTACACAAGTAATCAGAGTTACTTGCCTGAAATTGCTTTCCTGAGGGTTGAACTACTGCCACCTAGTATACTTTTCCCTTTCCTAGCCCGAATGCCCTCACGTTCCGAATCTACAATAAAAACCAAAAATCTTAATTAGATTCCCAACTCTCGTTCCTGGAACGATCTCTCTATACGATAGCTCGATTATATCTTTGACTCGAGCATACGAATATAGCTTATACAAATAAGCACACAGCACATAGCACAATCCTTTCTCGAAGTTTTTATATCCTTATATACTTAGCAATCAAAGCGTACTCGCTTGACCTTGGCTATTTCTCAAATCAAACTAACACGACTCTTTTACGAGTACTAGACCCATTTACAACCAAACATTTACGTGCATACTATCACTTATATCAATCAACTTAATTCCCTTTTCTTTTATTCCTTAATTTGAACCAAAACAACAATCCAATCAAGCAAAATCAAAGATTTTCACATATAACACTCAATCATTCTTTCAATTACCAAAATCAAGTTTTGACCTTTATTTCTTATGGCCTATTCGGCCTTAACACTTATCACAATCAAGAATCAAACATGCAAAAAAATAGATTTTGACATGCAAGGTTATATACCACATTTCTTTCTTGTTTTAATCCCCTATTAAATCATTCCATTCATTAAGTCACCAAACCATGCACTACTTAGTGATTTCAACTTAATCAATCCATCAAATCAACATGCATACACTTAATCACCAAGTTATCCCCTTTTTATCTTGTTTTCGTTCGGCAAGAACATAATTTTCAATTCAAAGACTAATTACTAGCATGCACTCATTGATCTCCTTTAAAACTATCATGCAATTGCTTTTAAATCATACAAACTTAGTGTTTACCAAGATTATCTCACCAAATTCAATTTCCTTTCTTATTAACTCAAAAATTCGAACCTAAACTTAGCATGCAACAATAATTCATTCCTTATTAATCTAATCACCATCCATCATTACTTTAATCAAGTCTACTCACAACAAACTACTTTAAAGATTCAACCCATTCGGGTTTAATAAGAAAACACACATACAAAGATCAATCTTGACATGCAAAGTCCTATTTACATTTTCAACTTGTTTTAAGCCTTAACTTAGTCATTTAACTCATTTTCATCAAGATTTCCGAAGCACAAAGCCAAACATCACCTAATGACTCAACCTTAATCAAATTATTCAATGCATGCATTCACTTAATCACAAATCAATCTCTTTTAAACCCATTTTCCATTCGGCAATCATTCAAAATTCACAATCCAAGAACCAAACATTGACATGCATCACCAACTTCCTCTTTTAAATCAACATGCAACTCTATTTCCTACTAATTAAGCTTAGTTCATACCAAGATCAAGTCACAAAATTCAATTTTCCCTTTTTATTAGCATAAAGCCGAAGCAAAAACTCACATGCAAATCATCAATTTTGATTTTCTAAGCAACAATCACATGCACACATTCATTTTACAATCAAGGAAATCATTTTACCAATCACATACTGAATTTTCAACAAAAGAAACAAAACCCTTTTTCAAGCTTTCAAGAAACCATAACATGCAACATTAAAATCCAACAATCACATCATGGAAAACCCACCGGCTCTCCTTTGGATCATGGCCGATGGTGGTCGAACTTGAGAGTGCCCATAACGGGTCTCCTCTTGAGTTTTAAACCATAAAATCACTTGAATCTACTCTTATGATCATATATCAAGAAATTATATTTCCTTGAACATAACCATAGAGATGGAACCATAAACACTTATACAAACACTTACATGCAAATGAAATCTAAGAAGTATACTGAAAATGGAAGCTATAAATGGTTATATCTTTGAATTTGGATGAGTATTTGTTATTGCATGCAAGAGAGAGAAAAGAGATGGGGAGAGAGCCGAGAGAGAGAGTGTCCGAGAGAGAGAGAGAGAAGAGAAAAAGAAGAGAGAAAAGAGTGAGTGTTCGGCAAGAAGAAGAAAATAAGGAAGGAAGGGAGTATTTATACTCCACCAAGATTAAGGGCAAAATAGTAATCTAATAACTCCCTTTTTAGTTTGCATTTTCTTTCTCTTTTTACTTAGTTGTAACGAAATTCAAAATAAAAATATTTCTCTCTCGGAAAGTCAAGAATTATTGAAAATGACATATTTAACGCGTAGGCCTCAAAATTAGCTTTTTATCCATTACTCATAATAAGAATTTGAGCGAGCGGTTTATTTTATATGAATTTCGCAAACTCGCTTTAATAAATACCTTTTCCACATAAAATCGATTTAAAAATGCAAAGATCAACAAATAAATTCACTTATCATTTTTAAAAAATCTCTAAGACCTCTACGAAGATAACATAACAAATCTCATGTTTTTATCCATCTCAGATGATTTTATAAAAATGCACGAAGGTTAATTAAACCTTTACTTAAATCACATAATTCCTTTAAAATTAACAAAAATTGACACAGAACATATAATCATGCACACAGTCAAGCAATCACACGCATATAGTCACATAACGACTCAGGTCTGATCATAGAATATATCACTCTTAAATCTTTATCCTCTTTTACGCGTATCGGGTCACGTTCAGTCTGACGGCCCGACGCTCAGCGTTTTGATTACGCTTCTCATTATCATTATCGACTGATACGTCACTTAGGACAAAACACTTTACTGACACATTCATTTCATTCAATCACACATAATTCCCCTTTTATATATTCTTTAACTCTTTAATGGAACGTGTTCCGTTCTACCTGACGGCCCGACAACACAACTTAACTTCTAAGCTGACTCTTTAAATTGGAACGTTTTTATCCACGCTCCTTAACTCTAGTATACAGATAAGACAAATAATCACCGCTTAATCACATAATCTCATCACATAACACATACTTTACTTTCTTAATTACGACACAAAATTCTCGGCCGTTACATGTGGTATGCACCAAATTCAACATCCTTTATGCATTGTCATTGCCCTGTTCAGCTAGAAGTTGATAAGCTGGAACAGGGTGAGTAAATGCCTCAGCATCAAGGGAAGTGGAATCTATAACAACTTTAGGATGCTGAGATAGTCCTTCCTTGTCTGCATCTTGGTCATTCATTAACTCACTAGCAATGACATCCATCCTTATTGCTCTAGTACCTGCATTTCTCTCATTTTCTCTCTTTTGTTGCATCAGGGTCTCACCCTGGCTCCCCACCCTCACACCCTCGCCTTCACCTATTAAGGTGGGACTCCTCTCACTCTCTTTTGCCAATCCTGAAGAAATGGATTGCAAATTTTCACTCATTTCCTCTCCTTTTTCCTGGGAGCAACCCAGACTCTCACTCAAAACACTCTTATCTCTCAATCCTAAGAGTGACTGTACAACCACTAAATCTTCTGCACTTAAAATAATTGAAGTAGGAAGTTGTGTATAGATACTCGACGGATGAGTGATATCCATTGAGTGAGTGGTTTTGCTATCCGACGGATAACTGCTGTTAGGCTTATCCGTCGGAATACAATCACTATTCGACGGATGAGCAATATCTGTCGAGAGAGTAGAAATGAATGAGCTGGGAATAGAAACTATTGTTGACTCTGTGCTAATTGAAGATATTTTAGGCACAGATGACACAACAGTTCCTGAAAGAATTGGCAAGTGAGCCAACAAATCATCTAAAAGATGATGCTCACTTGCACTAGATTTTTGCTTCCCCAACTGAGTTAAAGAAAGGGAATCAGGAATTGATGTGTTTATCATATCCACATACAGAGAGTTTGTTGGTGAGTTTGGTGTTTGAGGTTCTTCTATAACTAGAGATTTTGGCTGTGACTCCACATTTATTGGAGCCACATCAAACTGAATTTGTGAAGGTGCAGTGACTGTGTCTTTAGCACCAGTTTGCACAGTGTGTACCCTGTGCATCCCCAAAGGTTTTTGATTTCTTCTTTCTGGTATAAGTTTGGGGTGAGCTTGTGTCCCTAACCCTCTTGGTTTGTGCTCTTGGTTGAGAGCTTTGTTCAATAGCTACATCCTTTTGGGAGGATGCAACTAGAAATGAGCTTTTGTCCTTTTTAAGCACTGCAGTTTGTTGGAAAACTACAGTGTGGCTAGGCTGGGATTCACTCAACTCTCCAACCTTATTCTTGGGGTTTCTTTTATATTCACCCCTTCCCTCACCTAACTTACCCTCCTTCACACTCCCCTCTTTGGCTTTAGTGGATATTTCAACTGGCATCTTTTGGGAGATACCAGAGGGTGCTTTCTTTGATTTGGATTTTGAAATAATTGTAGGTTTGGCAGCTTTGGTAGGCAACTTCTTGGTCATTGACACAATTGCCATAGCCACACTTGAACTCAAAGAAATTGTGGAGGTTGGAATAGTTGTAGGGATAGGTGAACTTACCTCACTTACCTGAGGTGCTTGCATTACAGGAAAATAGAACATTGGCACATCCTTGTGATGATTGGCCCTGTTCAAATCTGCAATGAGCCTTCTCTCTTGAACCCAACAATCTAGTTTGTTGTTAGGGTTCTCAAGCACAATCTCTTCACAGAGGTGGTTAGCTAATAACATAAGAAATCTAGAATAATACCCATTCTTACCTCTTTTATTTAACTCTCCTAATTTAAAACCTAGCTCAAACAAGACAAGGTCACTGAAATTGTAGAATTTATCTATAACTAGCATGTAGAGCATGTTAAGCATGGAAATATTCACTGAATCAAAATTACTAATCTTTCCTGAGAAAACCTTTGTAACTACATCACACAAGAAACTCCACTCTTTCCTAAGACCCATTCTCCTAATATCACTCAGTTTAGAAGTAGGAAGTGCATAGTGCATGGAATTAAGCATATTGATTATATCAGTGTCAGTGTGTGGTGAAGTCACGTCGTTATCAAGAATTTTGAAACATGCTTTTATCACATCACTATTGATACATAATTTTTTACCTTTAATGGTTAGAGTGATGGTCTTATCTGTAGAGTTGTAGGTAGCAGTGGTCCACATCTCTTCAACAACTTCACAGAAGATTGTGGGTGATTCCAGCATGGCATAGTTGATTATTGTTAGCAAATAATATATCGACGGATGATCAAACTCGATGGATAAAGATCATCCGTCGAGATGTAAATTTTGACTTAACCAAAATTTCATCCAAGACTGAAAAATCAATTAAGTTTCTGGCTGCATTTCAACTTGCAAATTAACTCAGATAGATTTAAGAGTAATTAAGCATACCTAACTCACTTACCAACCTTGAAAAGGTGGATTCATCCAGTGGCTTGGTAAAGATATCTGCAAGCTGCTTCTCACTTGGAACAAAATGTAGTTCCACAGTACCATTCATTACATGTTCCCTTATGAAATGGTACTTGATATCTATGTGCTTTGTCCTTGAATGTTGTACTGGATTTTTAGTGATGGAAATTGCACTTGTGTTATCACAGAAAATAGGAATCCTTTCAACTTGCAAACCATAGTCTAACAATTGATTTTTCATCCATAAAATCTGTGCACAGCAACTACCAGCAGCAATATATTCAGCTTCAGCTGTAGAAGTAGAAACTGAATTTTTCTTTTTACTGAACCAGGACACAAGCTTGTTTTCTAGAAATTGACAGGTTCCTGTTGTACTTTTTCTATCAATTCTACAACCTGCATAATCTGCATCTGAATAACCAGTTAGATCAAAACCAGAATCTCTAGGGTACCAAATGCCAAAATTTGGTGTACCCTTGAGATATCTGAAAATTCTCTTAATAGCTATTAAGTGAGATTCTCTAGGATCAGCCTGAAATCTAGCACATAAACATGTAGCAAACATTATATCTGGCCTGCTAGCTGTTAAGTATAGAAGTGAGCCAACCATGCCTCTATAACTTGAAATATCCACAGACTTTTCAGTAGTGTTTAATTCAAGCTTAGTTGCAGTGGCCATGAGAGTTTTTGCAGATGTGCAATCCATTAGATCAAACTTCTTTAAAAGATCAAAAATATATTTAGTTTGACTAATGAATATTTCATCACTAACTTGCTTAATATGTAAGCCAAGAAAGTAAGTTAGTTCACCCATCATACTTATTTCATACTTACTTTGCATCAATTTGGCAAACTTTTTGCAAAGTTTCTCATCTGTAGAGCCAAAAATAATATCATCAACATAAATTTGAACAAGTATACTAGAGCCATTAACATTTCTGAAAAATAAAGTTTTATCTACAGTACCTCTTGTGAAGTGATTTTCTAAAAGTAACTTTGATAAAGTGTCATACCAGGCTCTAGGTGTTTGCTTCAATCCATAAAGTACTTTCAAAAGATAATAGACATGTTCTGGAAAATTTGGATCTTCAAAACCAGGAGGTTGACTGACATAGAATTCTTCCTCCAAATCTCCATTCAGAAAGGCACTCTTGACATCCATCTGATAGACCTTGAAATTGGCATGGGCTGCATAGGCTAAGAAGATTCTGATGGCTTCAAGTCTTGTAACAGGAGCAAATGTTTCATCAAAATCTAATCCTTCTTGCTGACAATAGCCCTTAGCAACCAATCTAGCTTTGTTCCTGACTACTATGCCATTTTCATCCATCTTGTTTCTGAATACCCATTTGGTATCTATTGGATTCTTTCCTTTAGGCTTGGGCACCAGCTTCCATACATTATTCCTTTCAAATTGGTTTAGCTCCTCCTGCATAGCTAAAATCCAATCAGGATCCAACAAAGCTTCTTTTACCTTCTTTGGTTCTTCCTTGGAAAGAAAGCTGCTGTATAGACATTCTTCCTGAGTTGCTCTTCTTGTTTGAACTCTAGAAGAAACATCACCAATGATAAGCTCAAAGGGGTGATCTTTTGTCCATTTCCTTTGTTGAGGTAGATTAGCTCTAGATGAAGAAACCTCATTGTTATCTTGATGTGTGATTGAGTTTTGATTATTAGAAACTCCCCCTGAGTTTGTGGATCTTTGATTGAGAAAGGGGAACTTTCTATAGGTGATCTATCTTGACTTCCTGCTCCTTTTGATAACCCGACGGATGGTGAATTTCGAGTACCGACAGATGAAGCTGGTTATCTTCCGACGGATAATACAGATTGCCTCCCGACGGATGAAGCATTATGCAAATCGACAGATGTTGAGTTTTGTGCTTCATTGGTAGTAGATTTATCTGCATTATCCTTAGATACTGTTTCTTGATCACTTTCATCATCACTGTCATCACTAACCATCTCCTCATTGTCGAATTTGAGGCTCTCATGGTAATCTCCATCTTTCAGTCCTTCAATCTTTTTATCATCAAACACAACATGTATTGATTCCACAACAATATTGGTTCTTAGATTGTAGACTCTATATGCTTTACCAACAGCATATCCAACAAAAATTCCTTCATATGCTTTAGCATCAAACTTTCCATTTTGATCAGTTTGATTTCTCAGAATATAACACTTGCAGCCAAATACATGAAGAAAATTTAGAGCTGGCTTCTTGTTCTTGAACAATTGATAGGGAGTCATGCATCTTGCTTGATTAACCAGAGAAATATTCTGAGTGTAGCATGCAGTATTTACAGCTTCAGCCCAGAAATATGTTGGCAGTTTAGATTCTTCAAGCATTGTCCTTGCAGCTTCAATAAGTGATCTGTTCTTCCTTTCCACTACTCCATTCTGTTGTGGAGTATTTGCTGCTGAAAACTCATACATAATCCCATTTTCCTCACAAAATGCTCTCTTGACAGAATTCATGAACTCAGTTCCATTGTCACTCCTGATTCTTCTAACCTTGAAATCAGGATAATTATTGACTTGCCTTATGTGATTGATGATGATTTCACTAGCCTCATCTTTAGACTTTAGGAAATATATCCAAGAGAACTTAGAGAAATCATCTACAATTACTAGGCAAAATCTTTTCCTTGAGATGGACAACACATTGACTGGTCCAAACAAATCCATGTGAAGCAGTTGCAAAGGCTCTTCAATTGTTGAATCAAGTTTCTTCTTGAATGATGCTTTAATCTGCTTCCCTTTTTGGCAGGCATCACACAGTCCATCCTTAGAAAACTCCACTAGAGGAATGCCTCTAACTAGTTCTTTCTTTACTAGCTCATTCATGGTCTTGAAGTTTAAATGGGATAACTTCTTGTGCCATAGCCAACTTTCATCCTGACTTGCTTTACTGAGAAGACAAGTTACAGATTCTGCATTAGATGAGTTGAAATCAGCCAGGTACACATTTCCTTTTCTCACACCAGTGAGAACCACTTTGTTGCTTCTTTTATTAGTCACAACACAGGCTTCTGAATTGAAGGTTACTGAGTTGCCTTTATCACAAAGTTGGCTGATACTCAACAAGTTGTGTTTGAGACCATCCACTAAGGTAACCTCCTCAATGATGACATTTTCCTTTGAAATCAAGCCATATCCCACAGTATAACCCTTGCTGTCATCTCCAAAAGTAATACTTGGGCCAGCTCTCTCCTTAAACTCTGTGAGCAGGGTAGAATCACCAGTCATTTGTCTTGAACAACCACTATCCAAGTATCAAAGATTCTTTCTGTTTCCCTGCACACATCAAAATCAAATCAAGTTGATTTTGGTACCCAAGTTTCCTTGGGTCATGCCTTGTTAGCTTTCTTTTTCTGTTTCATAGGCTTTATCTCATTTGACTTAGGGATATCAGATTCATCCTTGGTCATTTGAGTTTGGACTTTGAAACCATTCATTACAACAGAATTATCATGCATATTATTATTAACAGGGAATGGCATGCTAATAGTAAACATGTTATTCCAGTATGGCATGCTAAATGGCATTTGTGGCATACTAAATGCAGCATAATAAGGATTAGGTGCAAATGGCATGTTAGCAAACTGAGCATTCATATTCTGTGCAGACATAGCATTCATAGGCATGGGAGGCATGGCATTCATGTTAGGAAATTGAGGTTGCACAGATATGGAAGTAGGCATGTCAGATTTGCAATTAACAGATAAATGATTTAAACTACCACACTTGACACAGATTTTTCTAGGAGCATATTTATCAGGTGTGTAGTTATTGTGTTTGTTAATCCTTACTTTACCATTCCTATTGTTTTTCTTTTTAGTCTCTGTTTTTACCTCAATTTTTTCAAGTCTGTCACTTAACTGTTTGACAGTCATGTGACCAACATTAGCCTTTTTCCCTTTCTTAACCTGACTCGATTCTCCTGAAACAAAGTTCTTGGAAACAGACCCATACTTCTCATTTAGCTTAACAAGTTTGGCTTTACTGATAGGCTTGCTTACAGCCGACGGATGAGGATTTTCATCATTCGACGGATAACACTTATTGTTATCCGACGGATGATCCTCATCATCCGTCGAGTCTACATCTGTAAGCACTCCATCTACCAAATTTGGTTCTAGTTTCTCTTTGTTCTTTTTCCAGGCTGCATCACAGAAAGACTCAATTCCTTGAACTTTGGTGATTTGAGCATGGACATCCCTGGATGTTTTCCATGCTTTAATCACCTCTTGTTCACGCTCGAGCTGCTTCTTTAAAATTTCCTCTTTCTTTAAGGACTCAGTTAATTCCTCCTTGGAAATTTTACACTCAATTCTTAATTTTTCAAAATCAATAAACTGAGACTCAAACACATTATTTCTCTCACTCAAAAACAAATTGTTTTCTTTGATTTTAGCATTTTCTTTAGTAAGAGACTTAAGTGCAACATGCAAATGATATAACTCCGTAGACATGTCATTTATGGCATCATTACACTCAGCTTTAGATAAATGTGCAAGGTTTGTAGTAATTACCTGATTACTTGAAGAACTTGTTTCTGTCTCATCAGACTTGGCCATTAGGGCTAGATTGACATAGCTGACATCTTCATCTTCATCCAAACCATCTGCTGCCCAGTCATTTTCTTGTGTTATGAAAGCCCTTTCCTTTTATTTGAGCAGCTCAAAGTATTTTTGCTTATAATTCACTGGCTCAAACTTTTTCTTACTGGAATCTAACTTCCTACACTCACTGGAAAAATTCCCTGCCAAGCCACATTTGAAACATTTGAATTTTGATTTATCCACCATGTTTCTATTTGGCTTGGCTGCTCCAAAGTTCTTCTTGAACTTGAGCTTGGCAAATCTCCTGGAAAGAAATGCTAGGTGTTCATCAATGTCCTCCATGTCATCTTGGCTCAAAGAATCTTCACTTTCTACTGCAAACCCCTTGCCCTTGTTCTCACAGACCCTTGAAGTTGATTCAACAGCTTCCATCTTCACTTCCTTCTCCTTTTCCAAATCAGCAACTAGTGTAATGGATCCTCCTTTCTTCTTTCCTCTCTCCATCCTTTCATCCTACTCTATTTCAAGCTCATAGGTTTTCAGGATGCCATACAGTGTCTCCAAAGTAAACTCCTTATAATCTTGCAAGTTTCTTAATAAGACTGTCATTGGTTTACATTCCTTTAGAAGAGATCTAAGGAATTTCAGATTGGAGTCTTTTGTCTGATAGACCCTTTCATGCAACTTTAGAGCATTTAGTAGTTTTTGAAACCTACTGAAAATGTCAGTGAGAGACTCACTTTCTTCATTGTGAAAATGCTCGTATTGCTAAATCAAGAGATGCATCTTGTTTTCTCTAACTTGCTCAGTGCCATCACAGATTATCTGTATTGTATCCCAAACATCCTTGGAAATTTTGCAGTTGATAATGTTGTCAAACATATCTCCATCAACTCCATTAAACATGATGTTCATGGCCTTTTTATCCTTCCTGACTTGTTCAATGTCAGGATCAGACCATTCATGCCTGGGCTTGGGGACTGATGGCTCATTTCCTGTTGCTGCTGTCATTGGAACATGAGGGCCTCTTTCTATGCAGTCAACATAGGTCTCATCTTGAGAAAGCAAATAAAGATGCATCTTTACCTTCCAATGATGGTAATTATCTTTATCCAGAAAAGGGATCTTCACTCCAACATCCTTCTTGTTCATCTTGCTGTATTGTTTTGATCTTTAAACTCTTTGTAAGTTAAGAGCTTTCTCTGATACCAATTGTTAGTCCCTTAACAATATGACAAGAATTACAGAAGGGAGTTGAATGGAATTCTTGAAACTTTTTCTTGAAATAAAATGTTCTAACTCGAACATAAATATAAGTGTATTGATTAGCACAATGCGGAATAAAAACTTAAGTGAACCAAAACACAAGTAATTAAAAACAAGAGTCTATAAAAACTTTCTTGTGGATTTGAATGATTTCACCAGAGATATATATTATATATCGAGAGAACCCTGTGTGCAGAAATGCTCACAGCTGCTTACAACAATTGAACTTCTAAGACTTCAGAGAAATGCTAAGAATCCTGCTTACAAATATTTCTCTGCTTTCTTACTTAGATCGATAGTGTCTTAGTTGCTACTACTTGGTTTATATATCACTAAGATTACAAAGTAATAAGATAAGATAATAAAACAAAAACTATCTAGTCTATTACAATGCTACTTCATTACTCTATTCTAGCATCTTTGAATATCTTCATAATAGCATGGAAATGGCAATGCTTCTTTGTTCTCGAAAACCCAGTTGAATAGGCTACCATATTCCATTTGCATCCACTCGACGCATGTGACTGTGTTATCACTGTCAACTGATATTTGAATTCTTTATCCGTCGGGTTCATGATCATCCGTCGAGTTATTAATCATCCGTCGAGTTATTGATCATCCGTCAGGTTGTCTATTTGATCATCCGTCGACTTCATTGTAGGTTATCCGTCGGGTAGCAAACTGGCACTTGACTTCATTTCATTTATACAGAATTATAAGACATCATCTATGTACAATTAATCAACCTATTCTGCATATCTAGTTAAAGTCAACATGACTTGAATACTACTTACAAAATCTATACAATGGTGAATACTGAAATATGCTACAGACTTATTGTTACATAAGCTACTCACTCGATGGATAATAAGTCATCATCCGTCGGGACTATAATGAGTCATCCGTCGGGACTATAAATCTTATCCGTTGAGTGCTACATTATTTCACTAAGTAAAATCTACTAAGGTGTTTTGTTCATGAAATCATCAAGTACACAACATATACACAACATATACACAACACCATAACTTCTCTATCATCAAAACAATCACAAGTTTATAAACAGAATAGACGTTAAATGTATAATGACTCGCAACACCTCCTTCCTACTAGAGTTATACAAGGATTCACGCTATTATTGAACACATAACAAAGATGGTTATTTGACCGTGAAATGAGTGAGGTCCAAAAAGACTTATACAATAATACCTATGTAGCGAGCGTTAGATTAGCGAATCCTAGACTATAAAAGCCTTAAGTCACTAGGCACAAAGTCCCCTAGAACTTAATAACTCGAGTATTAAAGAGCTCACTCTTGATCAATTATGCATAATTTCTGAATGAGTGGGTTTCGCTCCATCTCATTCAACCCTAGATTATACATAAAAATATGAGTCAGCTACTAGCCATTTGACGCCTAACCTTATTCACAACTAGCAATGAAATCCTACTTTTCTCTAGTTTAAAAATCAGTAATTTTACGCCATTACAAGAATAGAAAAATTCTAAATGCAATCAAGTGCTTAAATCTCAACAAATAAACAAGTATGATCATGAACTAGATCAAAAGCAATCCATAAGACTTGTGATTTTTTTTCTGGGCATGCAAATCAATTCATTAAGACTTAAACATCCCTCTATTCGACATCACTACACTCAAATTAACATCAACCAATTAATCAAAAATAGCTCATCCTAAGGGATCATGTTAAATGCATGCTCATGCAACTATATAAACTCACATCAAAATATAAATAAGTATGTCCTATATGAACTATCATGCAAAAATACGAATAAAATACAACTAAACATGCAACATAAATCTATATGAATATATATGGACACAACACACACTACTAATGAAATACAACTAAACATGCAACATGAATCTATATGAATCTATATGGACACAACACACAATACAAATTCTTAAATTTTCACCCCCAAACTTAAAATTTTCAATGTGGAGAATCACCCTCCTCGGGTGGAGGATCAGGTGGCCAATCAACCTCGACACCAGTGTCTCGGAAAACGGTACCGAAAGCGTGTGTCAAATCTGTAGCAAAATAATGGTGAATGTCATGCATGGCCTCTATTCGCCTAGTTAATCGCCTGTACTGCTCATCACCAATATCAGTCCTATCAGCTGCCTGCTGCACATGAGAAGAACCCTCTATAGTCACGGGAGGATCCGTCCGGCCACTCTCTACATCATCAAAAATATATCCCAATCCCTTATCATGGGGTGCACCTAAAAATGCATAAATCAAGTGATATGGCAGCGGTTTGAGCCCAAGTGTGGGAACTTCTGCAATACACGGCTCGAGACGCTCCTGAGAAATTTTCAGTTCTGCTAACCCAAGAGAATCGAATGGCATATCCAACTTCCTCTTCCACATAGGTGCATTCAAAACCTGCATTTATTCTGCTCCTTCTTCATCTTCAATAACTGATTCCTCTATTAAGGATATCTCTATGGTATCTGACTTTGGCAATTGCTCAAGCTCCGAATTCACGACAGAGTCGACTGACTCTACTTTAAAGCACTCATCTTTAGCTATGGGTAACTTTATTTCCTTGAACACATTAATAGTGACCTTCTGATCGTGAACCTTCATCGTAAGCTCTTCTTTTTGGACATCGATCATAGTTTGTCCTGTATGTTAGATATATTTGTGATGTCATGTCTAATTATGATTTGTGTTTAGTTTTCAGATCTTAACTAACAGGACAAATCAGGACTTAACTGGAAATCAGTACTTATACTGAAGTCAGAACTTAAGATATCAGAACTTAAGTTATCAGAACTTAAGATATCAGAACTTAAGTTATCAGAACTTAAGATATCAGAAGATATTCATCAGAAGATAATATCAGGACTTAAGAAAACTTTCAGATAAGGAAGGAGGCTGATTGAAGGGAATGAAGATCAAGACTAAAACAAGAAGAGATATGCATGAAAAAGAATTCTATGAAGAATAGAAGACTTAGAGGAAAAGATAACTAATTGATATATTTTAGGATACAAAATTATATTCGATATCAATTAGAGATTATCTTGTAACTGTGTGGTATATAAACATAGACATAGGGTTTACACTAGAAGTGTTATCATTATCGAGAATATTATTCATTGTAACCCTAACAGCTCTTAGTAATATTGTTCATCACTGAGAGAGAACAGTTCCATTGCAATACTGTTTTATTAATAATATTATTCTTTGTTACATACTTGTGTTCTTAATTCGATTTGATTGTATTATACACTGTGTTCAACCCCTTCTACAGTGTGTGTGACCTAACAAGGGGTATCAGAGCCTATCTGTTAACACACATACAGTAAAGATCCAAAACAATCATGTCTGAAGCAGAAAATCCAACCAAGCCCACCAAAACTGAAGAAACTTCAAAGACTCAGACCCACAGTCGATATGAGATAATTAGGGTTCCCATGCTGAGATCTTATGAGTATCCCATATGGAAAGTGAAGATGGCTATATTTCTGGAAGCTACAGATCTAGTATACCTTGACAGAATTAATAAAGGACCACATAAGCCAACCAAGCACTCTGTTGTAGTTGCAGATCAGCCAGCAAAGACCATACCAAAGGAGAAAAAAGAGTATACAGCAGAAGATATCTCATTTATTGCCAATGATGCAAAGGTAAGGCATTTGCTGCATAGTGCCATTTATAATGTCATGTCAAACAGGGTAATTCACTGCAAGACTGCAAAGGAGATATGGGATGCCTTGGAGACAAGGTGTCAGGGAACTGATGCAATCAAGAAGAACAGGAAGACCATACTCACTCAGGAGTATGAGCACTTTGACTCAAAACCTAATGAGTCATTAACTGATTTATATGAAAGATTTGTCAAACTCTTGAATGCTCTGTCACTAGTGGATAAGGAATATGATCTTGAAGATTCAAATCTTAAATTCCTTTTAGCCCTTTCTGAAAGTTGGGATTTGAAGTCGACTACTATAAGATACAACTATGCTCTGGATGAAACTACTCTTGATGAAATTTATGTATGCTCAAGACTCATGAACTTGAGATGGATCAAAGAAGCAAGATGCATGGGAAAAAGTTAAGGACAGTTGCTCTTAAGGCTGAGGAGGAATTCCCCAAAGTGGTTGTCTCAAAGAAAAGTAAAGGAAAAGCTCTCATCACAAAGTTTGATACTGAGTCATCAAGTTCTGATAATGATGAGTATTCAGAAACTGAAAGTCTATCTGAGATGGATGTTGATGAAGAGATGATGAAATTGTGTGCTCTTATGGTGAATGGTATCACAAAGATAGCCTACAGGAAATTCGGAAAGGGAAAGAAGGTTTCGAGGAAAAGTGGAAGTTTTGATAAGAAAAGTTTCAGAAAATCTGAAGGCAAAGGAGGAAAGTCTGATAGAGGAGATTACTCAAATGTTAAATGCTACAATTGTGGTGAGAAAGGCCACATATCTCTTGATTGCAAGAAAGGAAAAGGTGACAAAGGCAAGGCACTTGTCACAAAGAAGAAATGCTGGACAGACACTTCAAATTCTGAAGATGAGGTGAAATATGCCTTGATGGCAAATGCTGATAGCAGTTCCGATGCTGCTGAGTTAAAGGTACCTCAAAAACTTATGTTTTTCATACTGATGATATTACTGAGTTGAGATCTTATCTTAAAACCATATTCATTCGCTATAGAGATCAGACTTTAATATGTGATAGGTTAACTTCTGAAAATATGGCTTTTAAGAAAAGGAATGACTATTTAGAAAAGGAGTTAGTAATGTTCCATCAAACTCAGAAAGAAAGAGATGATGCTTTTTATGTTAGAGATGAAGTGTTAAAATTGAATCAATCTCTAAAAACTGAGTTAGAAAAGGAGAGAGAGATTATCAGAACTTGGACTAACTCTGGCAGAACAACTCAGAATTTGCTAAGTAGTGGAAACTGAAAAGAGGGCTTAGGTTATGGAGATGATAAAAGTGAAATAGGAACTGAACAAATTAAGCCAATTACTGTTAAACAGACTGTCAAGCCAAGGGTAAATCCTGTTAAGTTTTTAGCTAAAACTGTAAAGTCAGATTCTGAAAAGATGAAAGATACTAAAATAGAAGTTAAAGCAGAGTCAACTTCTGACAAATTAAAACAGGATAAGCCAACTGAAGTCAACATAGGCTTAATGACAAAAAGGCAGCTTAAGCATAAGTTGAAAGAGATTAAGAACGTAAACAAGGTAAAGCCACCTAGGAAAAATAGGAATGGAAAGGAAGGTGTGAATAAAAGCAATAATTATAAGCCTGTTCCTAATGATTCTAGAAAGAAATGCTATAACTGTGGAAACTCTAACCATCTTGCTTCTTTTTACAGGAAGAATAAGAATATAAACTCTTTACCTCCTAAGTCAGGAGTTAAGAGTCAGTCTGTTAGGTTTAAACCACAAAATCCTTGTTTTCATTGTGGTAGTTTATGGCATTCCATTTATACTTGTAAGGAATATCATAGTTTGTACTATGATTATTATCAAATAAAACCTTCTTTAAAGAAAGTTAGCATTATTCCTTCTAGTGTAAGTTCTGATGCAAAGTCTGATAAGAAAAATGTTAGAATAAACTCTGAAGTTAAATCCGCTGCAAATGCTAACAAACTTAATAAGGCCAAAGGATCCAAGCAAGTCTGGGTCCTTAAAACTAATCATTAGTGGTCTTTGTGATTGCAGGGCAACAGGAAAAACATCCTAGTTCTTGATAGTGGATGTTCATGACATATGACTGGGAATAAAGCCCTGCTATCAGACTTTGTGGAGAAAGCTGGCCCAGGAGTTTCTTATGGAGATGGAAACATGGGAAAAACTCTGGGATATGGCAATATCAATCTTGGGAATGTCATCATTGAAAAAGTAGCTCTAGTTTCAGGACTTAAACACATTCTGCTGAGTGTTAGTCAAATCTGTGACAGAGGTTATCATGTGGATTTCTTTGAAGAACACTGTGAAGTTGTAAGCAAATCTACAAGCAAAGTTGTTCTGAAGGGATACAGGCATGGTAACATTTATGAAGCCAAGCTTTCAACAAGTTCTGATGGTTCTGCAATATGTCTGTTAAGCAGAGCATCAATTGAAGAAAGCTGGGATTGGCACAAGAAACTCTCTCATTTAAATTTGAACAATATAAATGAACTAGTCAAGAAAGATCTTGTGAGAGGACTGCCAAAATCAGTATTTGCTCCTGATGGCCTTTGTGATTCATGTCAAAAGGCAAAACAAAGAAAAGCTTCATTCAAGAGCAAGACTGAATCTTCAATTCTTGAGCCTTATCACCTACTACATGTTGATCTATTTGGTCCAGTGAATGTCATGTCTATTGCAAAGAAGAAATATGTTATGGTCATAGTAGATGAGTTTACCAGATACACATGGGTGTATTTCTTGCACATAAAAAGTGAAACTGCATCTATCTTGATTGATCATGTCAAACAACTGGATAAATTGGTCAAAGACTCTGTGAAAATCATAAGAAGTGATAATGGCATTGAGTTCAAGAATTTGATCATGGAAGAGTTCTGCAAAGACCATGGAATAAAGCAGGAATTCTCTGCTCCTGGAACTCCACAGCAAAATGGAGTTGTTGAAAGAAAGAATAGAACTCTTATTGAAGCTGCACAAACTATGCTTGATGAAGCAAAGTTACCAACCTACTTTTGGGCTGAAGCTGTGCAGACTGCTTGTTTTACTCAGAATGCAACACTTATCAACAAGCATGGAACGACACCATATGAGATGGTGAAGAAAAAGAAGCCAAATCTGAAGTACTTTCATGTACTTGGATGCAAGTGTTTTGTTCTTAAGACTCATCCTGAACATCTATCCAAATTTGATCTAAAAGATGATGAAGGAATTTTTGTTGGATATCCACTTTCCACAAAAGCCTTCAAAGTCTACAATTTAAGAACAAGGGTTGTCATGGAATCTATCAATGTCTCTTTTGATGATAAGAAGATTACTGGACTTGAAGATTTCAATGATCATGATCAGCTGAGATTTGAGAATGAAGTTTTAAATTCTAATTCTGATAGTCTAAATCCTGATACTGCAAACTCTAATAGGATAAACTCTGATGTTATTGAAACTGTGATGACTACTCCAAAGGAAAATGCACCTGTGCAGGGGGAGCATATTGAAGATCCAACCACATCTCAAGAAGCATCAGAACCTAGAACAGGCTCTTCAAGTTCTGATTCATAAAGTTCTGATGGGCCAAGTTCTGATAATTCCAGAAACTCAAATTCTGAAGAATCCAATAGAGAGAGCATAGTTTCAGGGGGAGCATTAGAAAATGTTGATGGAGACAGCATGGATCATGGGGGAGCATCCAGTTCTAGAGATCACCTTCCATCTGCAAGGAAGTGGACTAAAGCACATACACCTGACTTGATTATTGGAGATCCTGAAGCAGGTGTTAGAACTAGAACAACAACATCAAATGGATGTCTCTATCATTCCTTTCTATCTCAGACTGAACCAAAGAAAGTGGAAGAAGCTCTTCAAGATGCTGATTGGGTGCAAAAAAATGCAGGAAGTGTTAAATGAATTTGAAAGAAATAAAGTCTGGACCCTAGTGCCCAGACCAAAGAACAGATCAGTTGTTGGTACAAAATGGGTGTTTAGAAACAAAACTGACAGTGATGGCATAATTACAAGGAATAAAGAAAGATTGGTTGCAAAAGGCTACTCTCAACATGAGGGTATTGATTATGATGAAACATTTACACCAGTTGCTAGATTAGAAGCCATAAGGATCTTTCTGGCTTATGCTACTCACAAAAAGTTCAAAGTCTTTCAAATGGATGTGAAAAGTGCTTTCTCAATGGATAATTGGAGGAAGAGGTATATGTTGAACAACCTCCAGGCTTTGTAGATCCTAAATTTCCCAATCATGTCTACAGGCTTGACAAAGCACTTTATGGCCTTAAGCAAGCTCCAAGAGCATGGTATGAGACATTAGCTCAGTTTCTTCTGGAAAGTGGATTTAACAGAGGGACTATTGATAAAACTTTATTCTATCTCAACCATGGAAATGACTTACTTTTGGTACAAATATATGTTGATGATATCATTTTTGGTTCTACAAATGACAGACTTTGTAAGAAGTTTGCCAAGCTAATGCAGTCAAGATATCAAATGAGTATGATGGGAGAACTTAGCTATTTTCTGGGCCGTCAAGTCTAGCAGAATGAAGAAGGAACTTTTATTTGTCAATCTAAGTACACCAGAAATTTGGAATGCAAGACTGTTCAAGTGCATCCACTCCCATGGCCACTGCAACAAAATTGGATAAGGATACTGTTACATCAGTAGATATTACTGATTACAGAGCTATAATTGGCTCATTACTCTATCTAACTGCAAGTAGACCAAATATCATGTATGTTACCTGTCTTTGTGCAAGATTTCAAGCAGATCCAAGAGAACCTCACTTAACAGCTGTGAAAAGAATTTTCAAGTACCTTAAGGGTACAGCTGATCTAGGATTGTGGTTATAACGCCCTTAAGACCCGGGGTATAAGTCTGGGGGTTACTAGCTAATCACCAAACCTGTATGTTAGGGCCAAAACACGCGCTAATATTCACGCAAGTATACGAGTTCGCAAGTAATATGGAATACTTTCTAGTTCGTTCCCACAGAGACTCGGACTGAATTATTGTCTAATTAAACTCACTCACCAATGTATGATTACTTCTCAATGTTAAGACACTAACACTTAGAATTGTTTACTAAATATTAACTACAATTAACTACTTAATTACTCACTTAACTAACACTTCTAATTATCAATAATAAAACACACATGAGATCATAACTTCATTACTACTTCCTTCAGTAGCTATCGTTATTACCTATAGTATGTGATAGTGATGATATTAATCGAATAACACGAAACTGATAAAAGCCAACTTTCATTGTACTAATACCATTCTACCAAACATCCACAATTAAGATAGAAGTTGAATAGTCATCAATTATGTTGAGACCCTATATGTCTATAGAATTTGACAACATAACGATTTAAGCACAAGTTATTCCTTTTGATTACACAAGGCAAATAAAACTGTTAGAGTTATTCACTAATCATGCGTATAATACATGAACCTATGCTAGCATGGCAAGTTCTAAGTCTCAAGATCCACCGTCGCTTCACAAGAGATTAACACCCTATCTTATATGTTCGCGACACACATAAGACGAATGCGCACAACCAATACTAGAAATCATACAAGCATCACGCACTAAGGTATTAAACAATTAACTAAAGAATTCCATAGTAAATCCATTGCGACCCCATGATCACGATTAGCCCATAATAGCTCTTATCATCATCATGGGTTCATATGAAATCATGATAAACAACACAAGAAACTAATAACTAAACTAATTATATTAAATCAGAGTACGTCACAAGAGTAATAAGTTCAAAGTAAGAAAACTAGCATCCAACGTTATAACTAAACAAGAATCACAAGAAAATATGCTTCCTCTTTGTTGTGGTGTGCTAAATCGGTCTTCTTCCTTATCTCCTTCGCTCCTTGCGTAATACTACGATCCTCTCTTAAAAATGTCTCTAAAACTACTTATATAATAGTCCCATAAAACCCAGATTACATAGAAGTTGGAAGCCAAACAGAAGTAGAAGTCTAAAATAATTTATCAAATTTCCCGACCCTGCACGTCCGCTCAGCATAGCTGCGCGGGCGCGCAGGTTGCTGCGCGGCCGCTCAGCATTGCTGCGCGGGCGCGCAGGCCTTTACTGGAAAAAATCCAAGTTTGCTCCGTTTCTTCGCCGTAATCTGCCCAATTCTTTCCTCTCGCAATGGTGAACACATGCCGAGGCTTATATTTGATGATTACTCCTCCGAAATACCACTAATACCCTGAAATGCATAGACAATAGAAAAACGCATCAAATACACAAAATACTTGATTTCAAGACACCAATTTAAGTCATTTTAAGACGCTCTAAGTGGTATAAAATGCCACTTATCACCCCCCAAACTTAAATCGATGCTTGTCCTCAAGCGTCACAGACTCAAAAACAAATAAAAATATGCATGAATGCAATCTAT
Source organism: Apium graveolens (assembly GCF_009905375.1). Taxonomy (NCBI): domain Eukaryota; kingdom Viridiplantae; phylum Streptophyta; class Magnoliopsida; order Apiales; family Apiaceae; genus Apium; species Apium graveolens. Next base: position 273,053,729 of record NC_133652.1, on the reverse strand, counting down.
ATGAAAATACAGCGATCCCCCTTACTACGAATAAACCAACCAAATTGCAACATTTCAACAAATGCAGTTAGACAATTTAAAGATCAATAAACTCATGCAAACGGACATACAGCCAGAAACGTGGTGTGTGGAAATGCTTAACAGATATGCTTCGGATCTAGACCAATTATTATGACTCGACTATCCTCAAGGCAATCACATAATTAAACAAAGAATAAAAATTCTAGGCACAAAGTGACATACAAGACTACAAGAATCCTGGAGCTTATTACGGAATCGCGCTTTTTATTCATAACACAAATGCTTATTTGACCGTGCAATGAGTGAGGTCCACAAAAGACTTATACAATGGTATCCATGTAGCGAGCGTTAGGTTAGCGGATCCCAGACTCTGAAAAGCCCTAGGTCACTAGGCACAAAATCCCCTAAGAACTTAATAACTCGAATACCAAAGAGCCCACTCGTGATCAATTATGCATAAACATTTATATTTATTTTATTATTTTTTTTCCTTTTCTTTTTTCTTTTAACTTCTGAGCAAGTGCGTTTCGCTCCATCTTGCCCAACCCTAGACTACTCGCACAACATGCGAGCCGGCTACTAGCCATTTGACGCCTAGCCACAACTAGCACAAATTCCATTTTTTTAATAACTCCATTTTTCTTTTTCATGCCTTTATCACTAAGAACCTATTACCAAATTCTAAGCATAATAATTAGATTAATCTCAAAAATAACCAAATCATAACAACCATCCAGCCCTTAAGCAATCTCTAAGACTTAGTGAAAATACAAGTGCTTCTAGCATGCATATCAACCTACACGACTCAATATCACTTTAATGTTATCACTACACTCGCATCAACATCACAATTTAGTCAATAAATCATCGCAAAAGGGATCATGATCAATGCATGAGCTATAATACATGATAAACAATTAAAGCTATAAAAAAACTATATGGCATAAATAATGCAACTATATGAATTAAACTATCATGAATATGCAACTATATGACACACACATTATTCCTCAACTACCACCCCCAAACTAAAATTCTTTACTGTCCAATCACACGGCGAATCGCCGCAGGGTGATAATCAACTGTCAGCCCTCGGACCACAGAAAACCCATTCTTGTCGACCTTCGCGTTCGCATAGAACTCGCGAACCACACTCATCGGCACTGCTTCGGGTGACTCACAGAAAGCTATCCACCCCTTTTCTGCAATCATCGGTAGCAACTCACCATCCCTCCCCGATAGTAAAAACCCTCTCTCCTTCAGAATCTGCTTCCCCAAAAGCCTAGTGTACTCCTCCTCCGCAGCTCTGTCAGTTAACCGAGGCCTTGCAGCAGTACCCCTCGATGAATCAGCAGTAGGAACTGTGCTGCTGCTGTCAATAGTGCGTGCTCTCTTGGGTGCCATTGATTCGTGAATAAAAATGTGTAAAACTAATTTGTAGTGCTTGGGAGAGATTTAAGTGCTTGGGAGTTTGTGGGAGATATGTAGGATAGGTGTATGTATATATAGGGTGTGAAATAGGTTAATTTAGATTATGGTTGGAGGTTAAGGGGTAAAAACATGGAGTAAAAACGTGGGTTAATGGGCTCTTTTTTTGTAGGTTTTTTTTTCTTTTTTTTTCCGTGCGCCAAAAAAAAAATTCTGACAGTTGACCCCTGCGCGGCCGCTCAGCATTGCTGCGCGGGCGCGCAGGGGGTCACTGGAAAAAAAATTTTCAGCCCCTTTTTTCAGATTTTTTTTGTGTTTTCGGATAGGTTATTAGCTTCTAAGGGTTCCTATAACAACAATTCATGGGTTGCCTCCCACGCAGCGCTTCTTTTTCGTTATTAGCTTGACGTTGCGTACCTTTCTTATGTAGTCAATAAAATGACACTAACCACTTCTCGGTTTGCCATGTCCCCATAGTAGTGCTTCAATCGCTGACCGTTAACCTTGAATGCTTGATCCGGATCATTCTCAAAAATTTCCACCGCTCCATGTGGAAACACAGTTTTGACAATAAAAGGTCCAGACCACCTTGATTTCAACTTCCCAGGAAAAAGTCGGAGACGAGAGTTGAATAAGAGAACTTGTTGCCCCGACACAAATAACTTAGGATGTAACTTCCTATCATGCCACCTCTTCACCTTTTCCTTGTACATTTTGTTATTTTCGTACGCTTGAAGTCGAAATTCATCAAGTTCATTAAGCTGAAGCATTCTTTTCTAACCAGCTGCATCTAAATCCAGGTTCAACTTTTTCAACGCCCAGTAGGCCTTATGCTCAAGCTCCGCAGGTAAATGACATCCCTTACCATACACCAACTGAAACGGGGACATACCAAGTGGAGTTTTGTATGCTGTTCTGTAAGCCCAAACAGCTTCATCGAGCTTTAAAGACCAATCCTTCCTTGACGGACAAACAACCTTCTCTAGAATGCGCTTGATCTCTCTGTTAGACACTTCCGCTTGACCATTTGTTTGCGGATGATAGGCAGTAGCCACTCTATAATTCACATTATAACGCTGCATCATAGAAGTGAACTTACGGTTGCAGAAGTGCGTCCCTTCGTCACTGATGATTACCCTAGGTGTTCCAAACCTTGTGAAAATCTGCTTATGAAGAAAATTCAGCACCGCCTTTGCATCATTTGTCGGTAGAGCTTTGACTTCTACCCATTTTGAGACATAATCGACTGCCAGTAAAATGTACCGATTATTGCAAGACGAGACAAAAGGCCCCATAAAATTGATTCCCCAAACATCAAAGACCTCAACTTCAAGCATCACATTTAACGGCATCTCGTCCTTTCTCGTCAAATTTCCCACTCTTTGGCAACGATCACACCTTAAAACAAACTGATGAGCATCCTTAAACAACGTAGGCCAGAAAAAACCTACTTGCAGAATACGAGCTGCCGTCTTCTCACCACCATAATGTCCACCATAAACCGTGGAGTGGCAGTCTCGTAATATCCCCCCTGTCTCACAGAACGGGATACATCTCCTGATGATCTGGTCAGCTCCCTGTCTAAACAAATATGGTTCATCCCACATATACCACTTCACCTCATATAGAAACTTCTTCTTTTGCGCGGTCGTCAAATTAGGAGGCATTATATTGCTAACCAGATAGTTTACAATATATGCAAACCATGGTTCTTCCTCCTGAACTGCAAACAACTGCTCATCCGGAAAAGATTCATTGATTAATTTCTTATCTTGTGAAGTAGAATCGGGATTCTCCAACCTAGAGAGATGGTCAGCTACTTGATTCTCAGTACCTTTTCTATCCTTGATTTCTAACTCAAATTCCTGAAGTAAAAGCACCCAACGAATGAGTCTCGGCTTTGAATCCTTCTTGGAAACCAGATAGCGAATTGCCGCATGATCAGTAAACACTGTTACTTTAGTACCAAGCAGATAAGAATGAAATTTCTCGAAACCAAAGACTATAGCCAAGAGCTCCTTCTCCGTAGTGGTGTAGTTCATTTGGGCCCCATTTAAGGTTTTACTCGCATAATAGATTACATGGAAGAGATTCTTCTTGCGCTGTCCCAGAACTGCACCTACTGCATAATCACTTGCATCACACATCATCTCAAATGGCTCTGTCCAATCTGGTGCTGTAATAACTGGTGTAGTGATCAAACTCTTCTTCAGAGTCTCGAATGCCGCCAAACATTCATCATCAAATTTAAAAGGCACATCTTTCTCAAGCAAATTGCACAACGACTTAGATATCATTGAAAAGTCTTTGATGAATCGCCGATAAAAACCCGCAAGACCAAGAAAACTACGGATTCCTTTTACAGAAATAGGTGGTGGAAGGTTTTCAATGACTCCCACCTTGGCCTTGTCCACCTCCAGACCCTTGCTGGAGACCTTATGCCCAAGAATAATGCCTTCACGCACCATAAAATGACATTTTTCCCAATTGAGCACCAAATTAGTTTCCACGCACTTTTTGAGTACGGCACGAAGATTATTCAAACATTCATCATACGAATGTCCAAAGACGGAGAAGTCGTCCATGAATACCTCAACATTATTTCCAATCATGTCAGAGAATATAGCCATCATACATCTCTGAAAAGTGGCCGGGGCGCCACATAACCCAAATGAGACTCTGCGAAAAGCAAACGTGCAAATGGACAAGTGAAGGTAGTCTTTTCCTGATCCTCTGGTGCAATACAAATCTGGTTATAACCTGAATAACCATCCAGAATACAAAAATACTCGTGACCAGCCAACCTGTCAAGCATTTGATCAATGAACGGAAGAGGGAAGTGATCCTTCCTTGTGGCTTTGTTCAACTTCCGATAGTCCATGCATACTCTCCATCCTGTAACTGTTCGAGTAGGGATGAGCTCATTCTTTTCATTTGTTACCACCGTGATACTTCCTTTCTTAGGTACACATTGTACGGGGCTCACCCAAGAACTGTCAGAAATAGGATAAATGATGCCTGCATCCAGCCATTCCAGAATTTCCTTCTTCACCACCTCCTTCATGATAGGATTCAGTCTGCGCTGCTGTTCAACCGTTGGCTTACTACCTTCCTCTAGCAGAATTTTATGCATACAATATAAAGGACTTATACCCTTGATGTCTGTTATGGTCCATCCAATAGCCGATTTGAATTCTCTCAAAATCCTTAAGAGCTTGTCTTCCTCACTACCTGAAAGGTCAGATGCAATAATAACAGGTAAAGTAGATGCATCACCTAAAAAAGCATACCTTAAGTGTTCAGGTAATGGTTTGAGCTCCAAGGTAGGTGCTTCCTGTATTGATGGTTTGAGCTTTCCTTCAGCATTTTTGAGGTCAGTAGTACCAAGAGATTCAAACGGCATGTCTAGCTTTCGCTTCCAGGGAGAAGCGTTCAGATATTGTAATTGCTCATTGCCATCTTCATCATCGCTGTCAAAATCCCCCACTAAGGCCTTTTCCAATGCATCAGACATTAGCATGCGATCGAGTTCCGAAGTAACCGCTGAATCAATCGCATCCACTTTTAAACACTCCTCATCTACTGTAGGGAATTTCATTGCCTTGAATACGTTGAAGGTCACATCCTGATCTTGTACCCGCATAGTAAGTTCACCCTTCTACACATCTATCAAGGTACGACCAGTAGCCAAGAAAGGTCTTCCCAAGATTATGGGAATCTTCTTATCTTCCTCAAAATCCAGAATAACAAAATCTGCAGGAAAGAAGAGCTTATCCACCTTGACTAGTACATCCTCCACTATACCCCTTGGGTAAGTAATAGAGCGGTCAGCCAATTATAGAGACATGTATGTGGGCTTAGGATCAGGCAAATCCAATTTTTTAAAGATCGACAACGGCATCAAATTGATACTTGCTCCCAAATCACAAAGGCACTTGTCAAAAGTCAACTTGCCAATGGTGCAAGGAATGGTGAAGCTACCAGGATCTTTCAATTTTGGTGGTAACTTTTGCTGCAGAACAGCGCTGCATTCTTCCGTGAGAGCAACGATCTCAAGGTCATCCAGTTTCACCTTCCTTGAAAGAATATTCTTCATGAACTTCGCATAACTTGGCATTTGCTCCAGAGCCTCAGCGAAAGGTATATTGATGTGAAGCTTCTTGAACACCTCCAGAAACTTACCGAACTGTCTGTCCAGCTTTTGTTGCTGCAATCTCTTAGGAAAAGACGGTGGAGGATAGAGCTGTTTCTCCCCTGTATTACCCTCAGGCAGAGTGTGTTCAACAGTAGTCTTCCTTGGTTCCGCCACTTTCTCCTTTTGCTTCGCTTCTTCATCACTAATTTCAGCTTCTCCTTCTTTTGCCTTTTCAGCATCAGCAACTTTTCCAGACCTTAAGGTAATAGCTTTGACTTGCTCTTTAGCTTCCTTCCTGCCTGGTACTTCCGTGTCACTGGGAAGAGTGCCAGGTTGACGATTGAGCACATCATTGGCTAATTAACCGGTTTGATTCTCCAAGGTCTTGATAGAAACTGCCTGACTCTTGCATAACAGCTTAAGTTCCTCAAAATCAGCACTAGTAGGTGCAGCTGCACTTCCCTGTTGCGGATATGATTGCCTTGGGACATACTGCTGTGACTGCTGGAATCCAGGTGGGTTAAACTGTTTACTCACACCATGCTGATACGGTGGCTGAATAGCATTCTGATTATTTCCCCAGCTGAAATTTGGATGATTTCTGTTATTAGGATGATAGGTAGCTAGCACATGTTGCTGTTGTCACTGATAATTATTCACATACTGAACAGATTCATTGACAAGAGAACACTGATCCGTAGCATGAGAACCTGCACAGAGCTCCCAAACCATAGCTATCTGATTAACTCCATGTGCAGCCAAAGAATCAACCTTCATTGATAGTGCCTGGAGCTGCGCTGCAATAGCGGTGGCCGCATCGACTTCCAGAATACCTGCTACCTTACCAGTCATCATCCTCTGAGTTGGGTTTTGATGCTCATTTGCAGCCATAGTCTCGATAAGATTATAAGCCTCAGTATAGCTTTTAGCCCATAAGGCGCCTCCAGCTGCTGCATCGAGCATGGGCCGAGATTGGGCCCCCAAACCATTATAGAAACCAGTGATTACCATCCAATCAGGCATTCCATGATATGGACACTTTCTCAACATTTCCTTGTAGCGTTCCCAAGCTTCGCACATAGATTCTGTAGGTTGCTGCGCAAACTGAGTAAGAGCACTCCTCATAGCAGCAGTCTTTGCCATCGGATAAAACTTCACCAGAAACTTTTGTGCAAGATCTTGCCACGTAGTGATGGACCCAGCTGGTTCAGAATGTAACCAGTCCTTAGCTTTGTCCCTTAGTGAGAATGGGAAAAGCCTCAGCTTGATAGCCTCATCAGTCACGCCATTATACTTAAAAGTGCTGCAGATCTCGACAAAATTCCTTATGTGCATGTTGGGGTCTTCAGTCGCAGCTCCTCCAAAAGAAACGGAATTCTGCACCATCTGTATAGTGCTCGGCTTGATTTCAAAGGTGTTAGCTTGAATAGCCGGATGAAGGATGCTTGACTGAATGTCATCAATTTTTGGCCGAGAAAAATCCATAAGAGCTGGATCAGCCTGAACAATTCGATCACCCATGTTTACTGGTTCCTTCCGCTCAGTTCCTGAATCCGAATCTTCAAAATCTAACTTCTCCGGAATATCAAGAGCTTCGTTTGTCTCCTCAGATGTATCTACAGTCCTCTTGCGAGTACGAGAACGAGTTTGCATAAACGCTCGCTAAAGTACCTGAAACAAAACCGGAAAATAATAAGTAACCACTACGTCCTAATCACTGAGTCCTAATGACCAATGATGGTAAGTACATAAGCTAAATAATTATGCCGAGTCCCCGGCAGCGGCGCCAAAAACTTGTTAGGGCGAAAACACGCGCTAATATTCATGCAAGTATACGCGTTCGCAAGTAATATAGAATACTTTCTAGTTCGTTCCCACAGAGACTCGGACTGAATTATTGTCTAATTAAACTCACTCACCAATGTATGATTACTTCTCAATGTTAAGACACTAACACTTAGAATTGTTTACTAAATATTAACTACAATTAACTACTTAATTACTCACTTAACTAACACTTCAAATTATCAATAATAAAACACACATGAGATCACAACTTCATTACTACTTCCTTCAATAGCTATCATTATTACCTTTAGTATGTGATAGTGATGATATTAATCGAATAACACGAAACTGATAAAAGCCAACTTTCATTATACTAATACCATTCTACCAAACATCCACAATTAAGATAGAAGTTGAATAGTCATCAATTATGTTGAGACCCTATATGTCTATAGAATTTGACAACACAACGATTTAAGCACAAGTTATTCCTTTTGATTACACAAGGCAAATAAAACTGTTAGAGTTATTCACTAATCATGCGTATAATACATGAACCTATGCTAGCATGACAAGTTCTAAATCTCAAGATCCACCGTCGCTTCACAAGAGATTAACACCCTATCTTATATGTTCGCGACGCACATAAGACGAATACGCACAACCAATACTAGATATCATACAAGCATCACACACTAAGGTATTAAACAATTAACTGAAGAATTTCATAGTAAATCCATTACGACCCCATGATCACGATTAGCCCTTAATAGCTCTTATCGTCATCATGGGTTCATATGAAATCATGATAAATAACACAAGAAAGTAATAACTAAACTAATTATATTAAACCAGAGTACGTCACAAGAGTAATAAGTTCAAAGTAAGAAAACTAGCATCCAACGTTACAACTAAACAAGAATCACAAGAAAATATGCTTCCTCTTTGTTGTGGTGTGCTAAATCGGTCTTCTTCCTTATCTCCTTCGCTCCTTGCGTAATACTACGATCCTCTCTTAAAAACGTCTCTAAAACTACTTACATAATAGTCCCATAAAACCCAGATTACATAGAAGTTGGAAGCCAAACAGAAGTAGAAGTCTAAAATAATTCATCAAATTTCTCGACCCTGCGCGGCCGGTCAGCATAGCTGCGTGGGCGCGCAGGTTGCTGCGCGGCCGCTCAGCATTGCTGCGCGGGCGCGCAAGCCTCTACTGGAAAAAATCCAAGTTTGCTCCGTTTCTTCGCCGTAATCTGCCCAATTCTTTCCTCTCGCAATGGTGAACACATGCCGAGGCTTATTCTTAATGATTACTCCTCCGAAATACCACTAATACCCTGAAATGCATAGACACTAGAAAAACGCATCAAATACACAAAATACTTGATTTCAAGACACCAATTTAAGTCATTTTAAGACGCTCTAAGTGGTATAAAATGCCACTTATCACTGTACAATCTGATTAACAATTAATAAAGAAATGAAATTAAACCCCTTTAATACTAACCAGGATCTTTTTAGGTTGAAGTATGAAAACAAGAACCACTAACTACTTTTATTACAAACCAACATTCAAAGTCTCACAAACTCTTTTTATTACAAACCATTGTCTAATTCATTTTAAACTAAGTTCAACTTTTATTCAAACACACACACATACTGTAACACCCCCAAATCTAGGGTCATGGATCCGGGTTGTCACGAGTTCCATTTCCCTTAATAACACCCAATCTTAATAAATAATCAACTACTCTGTACTGTGACCCCACAATAAACACACACACCACAAGTTATAGTCTCAGAGATGAATATCCAAAAATAATCACAAGTCGTTTTATTCCACAATTATATGCCAATACACCTTAAAAGGGTTTCTGAATAAATTTACATTTCTTTGCCATTATTACAATTCATAAATATACATAAATCTGGTACATCAAAAGTTGAAGCCTAGCCTATTGGTAGTTCCTACCTCAGCTACAGCGACATCAACGCCTATAGGAAACTGCGGAACGTTTCCTATCCGCTCGCGAATTGGGAGCTTGGTCCTGTTCATCTTTTCTATCTGTTGTTGTGTGATGAAAGAAAAAGGCAAGGGTGAGTAGCAAGCCCACCAAAATAATATGTATAATAATTTACAGTATATGAGCCTTCTCATAGTACTCATGAAAGTCTTGGTCAAAAGAAATGACCCAAGTTTGATATCTTAATGCGATGAAGTCGCAAAAAATTCAGTATATATACATATATACTTTTCAAAATCTTGGAAGTCCTCTTCCATGCATAATATACACAGAGTTCCAGTTTATGACTATATAAAACTATCGTTGCAAGGTGATCTCATATATCTAACCTTGTCTCAACGTTTTTCTGAAAATCTTTGACATGCATAAGATAATCATTTACTAGATATAAGTTTAAAAGATGAAGTTACAAGATACTCCAATATACTTATATCTTTTCCAAATACTACTTGAACTACCACCGTTCAAGTTATAATTAGTTCAAAAGTTCATCACATAGATGAGACTACAAGATAATACTTGAATAGATTCAATCTTTAAAATGTCATCAAAATAAAATGAAGTTATAAGATACTTCATTTGATGCAAACATCATTTTGAAAACTTGACCCGACCGTTTCTCCTAAACCGTACATCGGAATCAAACGAACCACATATCAAAACGAAGCTCGTAACATGAACTATCTAAACATGGCAATGGTTAAAACCTAGAAGGGAGTTCTCGGGTCCTAATGTTATGAACAAAAGCAGTCTAAAGGAAATTGGACATTACGACGACTATGTTTACGCGATTTCCCAAATTTTATACCATTCCAATTCAACCCACAATCAATCCACAATCAAAACTCCATCCATACCATACTACAACAGCCCCAACAACTCAATATTATCAATTCATATTTATTTCTCAATTATGAACTACGAGTTTACTTAAGTTCATTAACTAATAACCAAGACTTCCAACTCCAAAAATATCACAAAACCAACCAATCTCTAAACACACAATAATCATGCCTCTCATCAACTAAACTACTCATAACAAGCTTTAAACATGATTACACACCCATTACACTAACCCATCTTCTAAACATTAGGAAATCTAAACAACAAAGCTTAAGACTAAGATCATGAAGAGTTATACCTTCCTTGAAGCTTTTAATCCATGAAAGATCCTTGGAATGCCCATGGAAACCTTAATCTAACCTCCTACAAGCTTGATCTTTCAAAGAAATCAAGAACACAAAAATTAATTTCAAGAAGTACTATTCACCATCTTCTTCCTTGATTTATATAAAAAAGATTGGCTTGGAATTAGAAGCTTAAACTTATAGGAAGTATGTAACTATCCATGGGGAAGCTTAGATAAATACCTTGCCAAATAGTAAGTGGTGGAGCTTGGATCTTCATTTTTTTAAGAAAAGGGGCCGAGAGCTTCATGAAGAAAATGGAGGGTTTTGTGTTTTGTTTGGTGAAAAATGAAATGTTTGGCTTGGTTGGTTGAATTTTGATTTGTTTTAGGTTAATTACCTAATTAACCTTGATTTTGTGTGGTTATCATTCAACCACACTTCCTCCCCCCCCATGTCATGCTTACATCATCAAGTGATGTCACCCTCCCTCCTTTGTCCTCTTCCTATTGTTTTGATGATATCATCCCCACTAATCCCTTTGATTAGCTTCTAATGATTTGCCTAATGACCGCTGATCTGTTATACGGTTCGCTTAACTTTCGTTCTCGTTTCTTGTTTGAGGGATCATACCCGAGATCTTATTACTTGGGTTTCCTTAACCTTTCTCCATACATTATATTCCTTTTATGATCCTCTCTTATAATCCTTTAATTTAAATCCTTCTTATCCTGTTACCTTATACTCAATTCTTTCTGTATGTAGTGGATTTCCGGGAAAAAATCAAAGTGTTCGGAATTGGATTCTGACGATCTTTACATACACTTATATACCATGTAGAGTACTAATAAAATCTCAGAATATCCATAACAGAACCCCTACATAGCGTGGCTTAAAAAGTTTTCTCATTCAGCATAATCTGCAAAATCACTATTCATAAGGGTTTCAAAAATTTCCAAAAATTGGGGTTATTACAGTCTCCCCTCCTTAAAAGGATTCCGTCCCGGAATCAGATAGAAAATGAATAGGGATACTCTCTTAGCATTGCACTTTCCAGCTCTCGAGTAAATTTTCCCACATTATGGTCCTACCACCAAACTCTGCCTAGTTTGATAACCCTTCTCCTAAGCACTTGTTCCTTTTCACTCTATAACCCTTCCTGGTTGCTCCATATAGGTTACGTCGGGTTGCAAGTCTATGCGCTCATATGCCCCTATTTATCTGGCATCCGAATTACACTTCCTTAACATTAATACGTGGAACATGTTATGAACTTGCTACAGGTTCGGGGGTAGGGCTAGCTCGTATGCTAACTTCCCAATATGTTTTAGTATATCCAAGGGTCCGACAAATTGTGGACTTAGCTTTCCTTTCTTTCCGAATCTCATCAATCATTTCCAAGGGTTTCCAAGGGAATACCTTTAAAAACACTAGGTCCCCTACTTCCTATTCTTTGTCCTTTCGTGTCAAATCGACATACTTCTTATGTCTATCTTGGGCTACTACCATCCGTCCTCTGATTAGATCTATTATATCCTTGGTCCTTTGGACTACTGCGGGTCCGAGCATCTTGCGCTCTGCAACTTCATCCTAACATAAGGGAGATCGACATTGTCTTCCCTCAAGGATCTCATAAGGCGATATCTCAATACTGACATATGATCTATTGTCGTAAGAAAACTCAATCTGTGTTAAGTGATCATTCCAATTTCTTTCAAGTCTAGTGCATAGACTCTCATTATAGCTTTTCGCATTAGAGCTTTTGCTTCTCAATACCCATTCTTTTCCAGTTCGTAATCTCTACTACCTTCCGTTCCTAATACTATACTGGTTACACTTTTGCTCGTTAGTGTTCTATAACCTTTTAATAACCACGTCAACCTTAGTATCACGAATGTGTTTCCATTCCGAATACCACCACAACTTTATTACTCCTTTTTCAGCTGTTTCTATTTCCCAAAGTTTGATCAATCATATAGAATTAAAGGAATTCGTTGAGAGATCACTGTGATCATGAACACTTGTTATATCGCATAGTTAGTATAGAAGGTGGCCAGCCTTTAGTACTTGACAAGCAACTAAACAATAGATGGTATCCTACTAGGCTTCTATCACACAGATAGATAGTCATTCGACAATACCTCCCCTTCTGGAAGGGTTGTTCTTCTCAGCTTACATGAAATGAAAAGAAGAGAAAAGAACGAACTGAAGAGGATTGTATATTCGTAAAAAAAAAAATTTATTGCCATAAAATATCTGGCTTGGAATCTACCTCTGAACTATAGAGGTTTGTCATAGGAGAACAAAACATATATGTATTTATATCAACATCAAGTATTATAGCATCGTATTTCACATGCCTAAATATTTTTGCTATTTCGTCCATCATTTTATGGACCCATGCTCTTCCTTGAGCTTATACACAATCACCTTTGAAACTCCCTCGACATTGAAAATCGACTCTGGGATCTCATTCTAGACATCATCGTTACTAGAATTCTATGCTTGCATCGCAACCTTCCTTGTATAGTCATACGACCCTTTATTGATAAGGAGGAATAAATATTCAATAGGTAAATAATCTACTTAATTAGTCTATTCAATGATAACTTATACATCACCACGACCCGATTAGTGGTACTCAATCTCAACATCCATTCCAATACAACTCTCACGGTTGTAATCAGCTCATTACTCGCAGAATCATTGCTGCACTACTATGGTCCACTACTGACCTACTGTCGTCATTCACTTTCCATGAAATCTTAATATCTAACCATACGGAGTCCATACATGTCGTATAGAATACTTCTAAGGAGTTAACATAATCACCAATCATAACTCATGAAGAACACTCCAAACTCTGACGTACTTTCATGACATGAAGTAGATAAAATTGCAGAAGAGTTTCAGTCAAAGCAACGATAGCAGGTTAATACCATTCTTAATCGTATGCCTTAAATAAAAGACTTAACTCAAGGGTTCGTCTAGTCCTTTTTGAAACATGGTCCTGGCTTATCTCAAGATAATATCTTCTGAGATAGATAGCCCGCTCATGGCGATTACACGAATTAAACCTTTACCAACTACTATTACGGTTGGGTATTGCACAGTCATCAGAAGGAATGTCAATCTTCCAAACCATAATACAACCTGCATAGCTTTAACCATCATCACTGTATTCCTTTGGCACAAGCGCCTATAATTATCCTCTTACCTTTAAAGTGTCGGCCACCTCTTTGACCTTTCCTGATAGTAAAATTTCCTTACAGTCAATGTCATTTTAACCACCTTCAAATAAATTTTCTACCTTATTTCAATCACAGCTTATGTGAAGATGTTTTCCTTAAAATCTGATGAGTAAAAAAAATCACCATTTTTCCATAAGTTGTTGCCTCAGTCTTTAGAGGTTAATCACTGTCACGACTGACTCTCAATCATACTTAGAACATCTTTTATCTTAATTCCTAATTGCCCTGAACAATTTCGACCATTACTGGTTCGATCCATACTTTCTCGTGGTTTAACACGTGCCCCACTTGGCATCATTATAATTACATCATATTTCCTTTATCAACATTTCTATTCTTGAGAATTTTGAATATTACCTTTCTCCTTGTAAAACCTCTAAGGTTATCCTTGAATCGTTCCTCCTGTATTCCCTAGATACAGGGCATATCAAGATACCATTTATTAATACCAGAATCATTGTCTATATACTTCTGAAGAAGAAAATTTCTCCACTGATTCTTAAAGGTTGTTATTACCTTAATCCTTTCCAATTCATACTGTCAAAACTCATACTATCCCTATTAAGGGTGAAATGCCAACCTTTAAGCATTCCCCTAGGATTCGTTTTAAGTTACCGATGTTCTATCCTTAATTCCACCTTTAAAAAGGTACATGCATCCTTCCATGGATAAATCAAGTCATATATCCCTGATAAGGGTGTCTTATTCAATCATTCCCACCTCGATAGTATATGCCTAATTTTCACAATAACATCTGTATTCAAAATGAGGTCAATCAATATGGCCTCCAAAAGATAAAAACGGTTATCCGCTTTTCTTGCCTAATTTGGTAACGATAACAAATTTGTTCTGGAAGATATTGGCCGTGTTCAACGAGAACCTTTTCTTAATAATTCCTTATTTATTTTTGTTGTTTATCTCAACAGTCATCTCAATGTTGGGATATCTTTCATACCTGGCGTCTCCCTTTCTGGGTATCGAGCCACTGGTCTTACACTTCACCTTCTTGAAGGTCACTTCCTTCATCCAATTTTCTTAATTTCTTACTTTCTTGTCTCCTCAGTCTATCCGCGTCTCATTATTTATCCTTCGAATTATCTCAAGGTTTCATTGAATTCTCCCAACTTACAGGGGATAAAATATATGTATCTCTTATTCCTTCAATCATCAACTTTAACTCATGGTGAATCACCCGCATCCCGACGATTACATACTTTTCTATTTCTATTGCTACGAGTCTTTGGGGTTTCCTCATACCCAACTCCCTTATCATTCCTCAAACTCTATTGCCTTTATATTCCTTTCCACTTCAGTTTCTTTTTATTTTCCTTTCTCTTATCATTATTTCATGAACCAACACAACATAAGCATTGATTTCAAACATCCCGTCATTCTGGATTCGTGTCCTCAGAACGAATCTTGACAACTTTTACAACTTAGATTCATAATTCATCATACTCGTCCGCCTTTGTTCTGGCTCTAAAGCTTTTACACTATCTTCATAACCTTGGGAAGTACTTTCCTATAAACAATTGACTGAACTTAAATCAGTTTATTATAATCTCTTGCTCCGTGCCTTCCTTGGCCTTTCACCAGCGGGTGGCCTCTCTCTTTTAAGGAGGGTAAGTGACAAAACAGTCTTTTGTGATTCGTCAATCATTTAGAATCTCAAATGATTCCTCTATTTCCTTTAACCAGGCTCTTGCCTCGACTAGGTCAACCTGTTCCTTAGAACTCTAAGAGCTTAGAGACTTAAAGGTCCTGAAAGAATTTCCTACCGCATTGTTTCCTCAAGGTGGTGGTTGGGGATAATAGTCTAAGTTCTGTCTAGACAGGTCCATAAATTGCCATATAGGAGTACCGTCTCGGGTCTCCTTTCCTTACTCGACTTTCTGTTTCCTTAGTATGAAATGTTTCAACCTTCTCCCATAATCGGGGTTATCTTATACATTAAAAACCTTGTTTTCCACTCTATTATGTTATGGGTTCTTTCTTTCTTGATGGCAACCTCCCTGACTATCACATTCAGGGTTTGCCCTAAATCTTATTCCTCAAACTATGGCTCTCATCTAAGTTCTCATCCTTAAGCTCTTGAACTTTTGGAACCCAATTTCTGTAGGAACACCTCACTATCCCCTTATCATCTTTCTCGGTATGGATCTCTTCTCCAGTCATTGACTATCTGCCTTCATTCATCACTTTTTCTGGCACAATATGTTCTTTTCCAAAAATTTGGTCTGTATTGCAATCTCAAACAGCTTTTCGGTACCGGCTCTGGTTACCTTCACTTCTATTTCCATTTTCTCAAAATCTCTTATAAATTCTCCCAAAGACATTATTATCTTGAGTCTCTCCTTTTTACTAAGGGCATCAGCCACCACATTGGCTTTCCCTGAATGATAAAGAATCTCCCAATCATAATTCTTGATTAGCTCTAACCACCCCATTAGGCGCATGTTGAGCTCTTTCGGCGTGAAAATGTACTAGAGCACTTATGGCTTGTGTAAATCTCGCACTTTTCTCCATACAAGTAGTGCCTCCAATCTTTAGGGCAAAACTATTGCCACGAGCCCAAGCTCATGGGTGGGGATATCGAATTTTATATTCCCTTAATTGTCTTGACGCGTACGCGATTACCTTGCTGTGCTGTATAAGAAGCACCCTAATTCCTTATGCGAAGCGTCACTACACTTCACAAAATCTCATTTTCCATCCGACAATGCCAACATAGGGAACGTCACCAACCTTTGCTTCGGTTCTTAAAAGTTGTTCTCGCATTTCTCTGTCCATTCGAACTTCTCAGTCTTACGAGTAAGCCGCGTTAAAGGGGCTACTGTAATATCCGGGATATATCGTGTAATTATTTTTGCTAATAAATAATTATTATGCATGTTTAGTATCTATTTTGTGAATTATTTGTTAAGTGTTAAATGTGTTTGGATGTTTAAAAATGATATCAATTGAGTATTTTAATTTTATATGTTCAAAATAAAATATAGATAATTGTCATATCTTCCTAATTATTTTTATGTTGATTTATGGATTTATAAGGATCATATGAAATTTATAAAATCTTTTTCCGGATATTTAAAACCTATTTTATAAAAACGGGAACCAACCGACGTCACCCGATGTTACGTTTTTGGAACCCGAAACTCTTCCGAGAACTCCTTCCTAACCTAATTGCAATATTCCGAGCATTTTCCGTGTTTCGACTTTTTCGATCCGGCGTACGGTTTGTCCTGCGCGGGTCCCGACGCAACATTTCCGATACAATATTTGTTTCGGTAAATCAATAAAACCCGTATTTTCGATAAACGGGAGCTTTTTATTAAACTATCCCAATTATCACTTCGTAATACGTGTGACCAGGCGCTGAGACCAAGACCGCAGTACAAATTGTACTGATTTGGATAATTATCCCGAAAACCGATACCGTTTGGATCAGTTTTTATAAATAAACGTACCGTTTTATATCCGGAATGATCCAACGGGATACTAATTTCCCGTAATTATAAATAGCCTTTACCGTATTTTATTTTTACCGGAAATCATTTGCAAACAGTATTTACAGAATTTTTACAGAGAAAATACTATAATTATATTATGTTCTTCATAATCAAACAAAAATTCGGAGGCGTTATCGATATCCGATTTTGGCGTACATATACTCAAAACGAAGCTACTGAAATCTAGAATCCAAATCTTCCATCAATTTCAACCCAGAAACATCAGGTGATTTTCTATTTAATTATTTATATTCGAATTTCTTGGTATTTAAATTATGAATTTTTGTACGGATGATTGTTTGATTGATTTGATGCTTGTAATAACCCCAAAATTTTCAACTTTTTGTAACCCTGGTGAATAGTGTTTTACCTGAATAAGAAAAATTTTCATGCCACACTATGTATGGTTTCTGTTATGGATATTCTGGGATATTATTAGTACTCTATGAAGTATATAAGTGTATGTAAAGATCGTCAGAATCCAATTCCGAACACATTGGTTTTTCCCGGAAATCCACAAGATACGGAGAGAATTGAGTATAAGGTAACAGAATAAAAAGGATTTAAATTAAAGGATTATAATAGAGGATCATAAAAAGGAATACAATGTATTGAGAAAGGTTAAGGGAACCTAAGTAATAAGATCCCAGGTATGATCCTTCAAACGATAAACGAGAACGAAAGTTAAGCGAACCGTATAACAGATCAGCGGTCATTAGGCAAATGATTAGGAAGTTAATCAAGGGATTAGTGGGAATGATGTCATCCAACCAATAGAAAGAAGACAAGGAAGGGAGGATGACATCATTAAGATGACACAAGCATGACATGTGAAGGAAGGAGGTGTGGTAGCTTTGTAACCACACAATTTCAAGGGCAAGAAGGTAAATTACTAAATCAAACACAACAACCAAGCAACCAAGCCAAGTAAAATCATTTTCATCAAAAATCAAAAAGAACCAAGGCATTTGTTCTTCATTGCTCACGGCTTTTCACTATTCATAAGGCAAGAATTTTCAAAAATTCAAGATCCAAGCTTCCTAAATTGGTGAGTAAATTTCCTAATCATCTTCATGCTTAGTTAGGACTATACCATGAGTTTAAGCCATTAATTCTTTCTCAATCTTCTTCATTTAATCAAAGAAGAAGACTATGAATAGTGTTTTCAAGTTTTTTTACTTGAAGTTTTTCTTGTTTTCTTGAAGATCCAAGCATTCTTAAGACTTCTCCAAGCTTCTTAAGGCTTCCTAGCTCATCCCACCACTTCAAGGAAGGTATACCATCTCCAAACCCTAGATTCCTATATATTATAAGATGATTTTGATTAGTGGGTTGATATTGTAGCTTGTTGTTATGATTTAGAGTTGGGATTTGGAATGGTAGTGAAATGAAATGGTGATTGTTGTGGTTTTGATTTAAAGGAACTTAAGTATGATTAAAGTTAAGTTTAAGCATAAATATGAATGATTAAATTGAATTGGTTGGGGTTGTTATGATGTGGTAAGGATGGATGTTGGTTGTATGTTGGATTTGAGGTTGGTTTGTGGTTGGTTTTGAAATGGTTAAAATTGGGAAATCGCGTAAACATAGCCGTCGTAACGTCCGATTTTCTTTAGGACTGTTTTTGTGCATAGCATTAGGACCCGAGAACCCCCTGCTAGATCATGACCACTGCCATTTTTAGATAGCTCATGTTACGAGCTTCGTTTTGATATGTAGTTCGTTCGATTCCGATACACGGTTTAGGAGAAACGACCGTTTCAAGTAACGGCGTTTCGCGAACGAAACTTTTCCCCTCGCCTTACTTTGAAACATAGGTTAAAGACCAAAAAGGGTTAATTAATGTATGAAACATTTATGGTAAGTGTGTTAGGCAGTTGGTAAGACACTCGCAAAGGAATCGCTTTAAAACTCGTAAAGGTTAAATTATTAAAAATGGTGGAGCCGAGGGTACCCGAGTGACTTAAGCAAATCAGTGAGCGCAAAACAAGCGTTAGAGTCTAAGTTAGTTAAAGTATGGATTTACAAGTGACTTTGGTTTAATTCCAACTTACTTGTTGTTTTTAGGTTACCAAACTCGTCCCGATCCTTTTATCACCCCAAGTCGCTCAGGCAAGTTTTCTACCCGTTATAACTGTTGTTGTGATGTATTGTGTATATGCATGAACTTGCGTTAAATGCATATTTGTTATAGCAAATTCTTGCGATATATTGTAGCATGTTATATGATATATATGCATGCCTGTTTCGTGTTCTTGCTATATATATCTGTTGGTTCAAGTTGATAATACCTATGCTAGAGGATAGCGGTAACTTGCATATACCCTTAGTATAGGGACCCAAAGGTGAGAATATTTTCTAAAACCGGGAGTCGAGGATCCCGAGTAGATTTTGTGTATATATGGATATGGAAATATATATATATATATATATATATTTATATATATATATATGGTTATAGTTTTCCAAACTATTAATCGAATAAGGGTTATTCGATAACTTTATATTAATTATGGAATATTATTTCGAATATTATTCGAGGGCTTATGACTCCTTTATATTACTATTGAATATTATTTGAATATTCAATCGAGGATGTATGACTCCTTTATTTTATGAGTATTATTTATAATATTCGTTCGAGGTATTATGACTCCGAGTATTTGCTGAGATATATTCTTTATTTTATTAAAGAATAAGATATCAATAATCAAACTTATTTTCGGTTATTCAAATAAAGATAGTACTTTCGTATAAGTATATCTTTGGTTATTTAATACTCATTTCAAGTATAAGTTTTAATGCTTCTACTTCAATTACTTTTATAAAGATTATTCTTTATGGGAATATTATTTAAATAATAATATTCAGATATTTTCTAATATATTGGGACTGATTTATTTCATTAAATCAGCTTTACTCCAAACACTCTTTAAAGTGTTTTCGAGTCTTCAAAATGATTTTTAAAGTTAGAGTGGACCCCAGGACTCATTTTTATATTTAAGATCTTCCTTTCAAAGGGGATTTAAACACTCGCTCAAAACCTGGGGGATCCAGCTCTATGGTGTATTTTATATTCGCAACAAGGTTGTTGTCTTGGAAAAAGGGTTTTTGATTACTTACCCAATACTCGGGAAGTAGAATTCTTGGAACAAGTTAATCCATTAACAGGCATCGCCTGGGAAATATCGGTGAGTTTTCCTTTCCAACTAGATACGACTTCTTGGTGGAGCCGTATCAACAAGTTTCTACTTGGGGAAAGTGGGGATGAGCTTTACGTTTCAGAGTCATGGATTTCATCTGAACTAGGAGTGGCGTAAGTGGTCGAGTAGCGCCGGCCCAGCCGTATTATATTGGCCCAAATGGCCTGGAAGTTCCGCTAAGGCGGTCCATTCCTTAGGAGTTCAGTGTTCGGTTGACAAGTAAATCCGACAGGTTCTCCTCTACATGTAGAAAATGGTGGGGTTGTACTACTACGACTGATCATCGTAAGTGGTCTTCCTGGCGCGGTAAACTCCCGTAATGAGTTCATCATCCAATTGGATATTTCTGCAACACTACCCAGAGCACTTCGATAGAAAGGCTACGGTTGGGCGATTGTTGAGTGTTGGCAGGGTCAAGTTTTCAAAATGATGTTTGCATCAAATGAAGTATCTCGTAACTTCATTTTATTTTGATGATATTTTAAAGATTGAATCTATTCAAATCTTGTCTTATAGTCTCATCTATGTGATGAACTTTTGAAACTGATTATAACTTGAACGGGGGTAGTTCAAGTAGTATTTGGGAAAGATATAAGTACATTGGGGTATCTTGTAACTTCGTCTTTTAAACTTATATCTAATTAATAATTGTCTTATGAATGACAAAGATTTGCAGAAAAACGTTGAGACAAGGTTAGATATATGAGATCACCTTGCAACGATATTTTCTTTATATATACAATTATACACTGGGACTTTGTGTATATTATGCATGGGAGAGGACTTCCAATATTTTGAAAAGTATATGTGTGTATATATATATACTGAATACTTTGCGACTTCATCGCTTTAAGAGATCAACTTGGTTCATTTCTTTTGACCAAGACTTTCATGAGTATTATGAGTAGGCTCATATATTGTTAATCATTATACATATTATTTTGGTGGGCTTGCTGCTCACCCTTGCTTTCTTCTTTCATCACACAACATCAGATAGATAAGATGAACAGGAGCAAGCTCTCAATTCGCAAGCGGATAGGAAACGTTCCGCAGCTTTCTGGAAGCGTTGAGGCCGCTGTAGCTGAGGTAGAAATTACCAATAGGCTAAGTTTTCAACTAATAATGTACCAGACTTATGTATATTATGAATTGTAATAATGGAAAAGAAATGTAAATTTATTTAGAAAACCTTTTAAGGTGTATTGGCAGATAATTGTGGAATAAAATGACTTGTGGTTATTTTTGGATATTCATCTCTGAGACTATAACGTGTGGTGTGTGTGTTTATTGTGGGGTCACAGTACAGAGTAGTTGAGTAATTATTAAGATTGGGTGTTATTAAGGGAAATGGAACTCGTGACAACCCGGATCCCCGACCCCGGATTTGGGGGTGTTACAGAAATGGTATCAGAGCTAAGCGTTATAAACCTCAGAGATGATGGGACGTTAAGATAATAAGTTCACTAAGATAATAAGAACTCTTGCCAAGTTCATAGTCGGGCTACCTGACGTAGCACTGACAGTTAAAACCCTTACGGGAACCCTAATAAGTATCGTGATAGTAACATAGTTCATTCTCGTATAGGGCAGCGGGGCACCGAACCTTGAGGTTCAGGAGCATCAGCATGAGGATGTTTTATTACAAGTTGGAGATCAAATTGTGAATCCGATGGAGTACCCTAATGAAGGACCGGATGATGTTGATATTGAGGATGTAGCGATTGAGGATGTTGTCCTAGAAGGGATAGTGGCTGAGGAGGATCTCATGGAGGATCCTGTTGAGAATGAAGAGAGGACCGCTGAGGAACAGATGACCGTAGTCAGGGCGACTACCAGAGCAAGAATGGCCGCGAGGGTGGCACTAGAGGATGAAGAGTTACCAAGGGCACAAAGGTTAATAAGGGCAGAAGGAGTGGGGCCTTCCACGGCCCCAATTATACCAGTATCAGACCCTCTTCCAGAGGCTCCTGTAGACACCCATGAGGTTCCACCAATTCCTGTTCCCTCCCCTATACAGAGCCCAGCACATACTGAGGAAATGCCACCTTTATCTCCTGCACCATTGTCACCTGATACCGTGCTTGGTTATCCATTTGGATCTCCTGGGTCTGCAGCACCTGCACCCCCTGTACTGCTAAATGCTACCACTCAGGCTTCTCTTATCGCTGATTATCATATGACTTTGGGTGGCCTGTCAGAGGCCCGGAATGTTAGGAGTGATCTGTTGGATCGACTTACTGCACCAAGGATTGAGGGTGGGATACTTCCGGCAGGATTAGCGTATAGCATGGAAAGGATTGAGGCTACCACCCGTGTTACAGCTAGAGGCCATCTTGAGGGTCAGGTTGATCCAGCTCTACTTGCGACTATCTTAGACCTTATCACCTCTGTGATGGAGCAGGTTAGGGATGTCGTGCGTGCTCGCATCTCTTAATCCATGGTAGTGTGCAGAGCCAGAGCAATCAAACAAGGGTTTCATGTAGCGCCGCTTTTGGAGGATTAGCCTAAGTTATGAAGGATTAGTTTTAATGACGAGATGACTATCTATGGTAGTACTTTTGGGATAGGAGCGATAGGTTCATTTGATGTAATCCTCTTTAATATGTTCAGTTGTTGTACCCTCGAACAAATGGTTATGTATATATTCGTTAATTTCAGTTCAGATCAGTTTGTTTGTGATAAAATCACATTGTTAATTGCTCTATTAACACTTAAGAGAGTGTCATGAAGTTTATCGAACTTGAGAATTCATAATTTGCAATCGTGCAAGGACTAAACGAGGGAAAGACTTAAGCAAAGTAAGTAAGACAAATATCTGGAGATTCTCAAAATTTTCCAAGTAATATGCCCACACAAGGAATAAGATTAGGGGCAAACCTTGAATGTGATAATCAGGGAGGTCGCAATTAAGATATAAAGAATCCGGAATATAATAAAGTGGAAAATGAAGATTTTAAATTAAAAGATGACCCCAATTATGGGGAGTAGGATGAAACATTTCATACTAAGGAAACAGAAAGTCGAGTAAGGAAAGGAGACCCGAGACGGTACTCCTATACGGCAATTCATGGACCTGTCTAGACAGAACTTAGACTATTATCCCCAACCACCACCTTGAGGAAACAATGCGGTAGGAAATTCTTTCATGACCTTTAAATCGCTAAGCTCTCAAAGTTCCAAGGAACAGGTTGACCCAGTCGGGGCAAGAGCCTGGCTAAAGGAAATTTAGGAATCATTAGAGATTCTAAATGATTGACGAATCACAAAAGAGTGTTTTTGTCACTTACCCTCCTAAGAGAGAGGCCACCCGCTGGTGAAAGGCCAAGGGAGGCACGGAGCAAGAGATTATAATAAACTGATTTAAGTTCAGTCAATTGTTTTCAGGAATGTAATTCCCAAGGTTATAGAGATAGAGTAAAAGCTTTAGAGCCAGAACAAAGGCAGACGAATATGATGAATTATGAATCTAAGTTGTAAAAGTTGTCAAGATTCGTTCTAAGGACACGAATCCAGAATGACGGGATGTTTGAAAACAATGCTTATGTTGTGTTGGTTCATGAAATAATGATAAGAGAAAGAGAGATAAAAAGGAACTGAAGTGGAAAGGGATATAAAGGCAATAGAGTTTGAGGTATGATAAGGGAGTCGGGTATGAGGAAACCCTAAAGACTCGTAGCAATAGAAATAGGAAAGTATGTAATCATTGGTATGAGGGTGATTCACCATGAGTTAAAGTTGATGGTTGAAGGCATACGAGTTATGTACATTTTATCCCCTTTAAGTTGGGAGGATTCAAGGAAACCTTTAGATAGTTCGAAGGATAAATAATAAGACGCGGATAGACTAAAGAGACAAGAAAGTAAGAAAGTAGGAAAATTGGATGAAGGAAGTGACCTTCAAGAATGTGAAGTGTAAGACCGGTGGCTTGTTATCCAGAAAGGGAAAATGCCAGGTATGAAAGATATCCTAGCATTGAGGTGACTGTTGAGATAAACAACAAAAGTAAATGAGGAATTATTAAGAAGAAGTTCACGTTGAACATGACCAATATCTTCCAGAACATCCTTATTATCGTTACCAAATTAGGCAAGACAAGCGGATAACCGTTGTTATCTTTTGGAGGCCATATTGATTGACCCCATTTTGAATACAAATGTTATTGTGAAATTAGACATGTACTATTGAGGTGGGAATGATTGAATAAGACACCCTTATCAGGGATATATGACTTGATTTATCCATGGAAGGATGCAGGTACCTTTTAAAGGTGGAATTAAGGATAGAACATCGGTAACTTAAAATGAATCCTAGGGGAATGCATAAAGGTTGGCATTTCACCCTTAATAGGGATAGTATGAGTTTTGACAGTATGAATTGGAAAGGATTAAGGTAACAACAACCTTTAAGATCAGTGGAGAAATTTTTCAGAAGTATATAGACAATGGTTCTAGTATTAGTAAATGGTATTTTGATATGCCCTGTATCTAGGGAATACAGGAGGAACGATTCAAGGATAACCTTATAGGTTTTACAAGGAGAAAGGTATTATTCAAAATTCTCAAGAATAGAAATGTTGATAAAGGGAATATGACGTAATTATAATGATGCCAAGTGGGGCACGTGTTAAACCACGAGAAAGTATGGATCGAACCAGTAAAGGTCGAAATTGTTCAGGGCAATTAGGACCTAAGATAAAATATGTTCTAAGTATGATTGAGAGTCAGTCGTGACAGTGATTAACCTCTAAAAATTGAGGCAATAACTTATGGAAAAATGGTAATTTTTTTTTTACTCATCAGATTTTAAGGAAAACATCTTCACATAAGTTGTGATTGAAATAAGGTAGAAAATTTATTTGGAGGTGGTTAAAATGACATTGACTGTAAGGAAATTTTACTATCAGGAAAGGCCAAAGAGGTGGCCGACACTTTAAAGGTAAGAGGATAATTATAGGCGCTTGTGCCGAAGGAATACAGTGATGATGGTTAAATCTATGAAGGTTGTATTATGGTTTGGAAGATTGACATTCCTTCTGATGACTGTGCAATACCCAACCGTAATAGTAGTTGGTAAAGGTATAATTCGTGTAATCGCCATGAACGGGCTATCTATCTTAGAAGGTCCTATCTTGAGATAAGCCAGGACCATGTTTCAAAAAGGACTAGACGAACCTTTGAGTAAGTCTTCTATTTAAGGCATATGATTTAGAATGGTATTAACCTGCTATCGTTGCTTTGATTGAAACTCTTCTGCAATTTTATCTACTTCATGTCATGAAAGTACGTCAGAGTTTGGAGTGTTCTTCATGAATTGTGATTGGTGGTTATGTTAACTCCTTAGGAGAATTAGATACGAGATGTATGGACTCCGTATGGTTAGCTATTAAGACTTCATGGAAAATGAATGACTACAGTAGGTCAGTGGTGGACCATAGTAAGGCAGCAATGATTCTGCGAGTAATGAGCTGATTACAACCGTGAGAGTTGTATTGGAATGGGTGTTGAGATTGAGTACCACTAATCGGGTCGTGGTAGTGTATAAGTTATCATTGATAGACTAATTAAGTAGAGTATCTACCTATTGAATATTATTCTTTCTTATCAATAGAGAGTCGTATTACTATACGAGGAAGGTTGCGGTGCAAGCATAGAATTCTATTAACGATGATGTATAAAATGAGATTCCAGATTCGATTTTTGATGTCGAGGGAGTTTCATAGGTGATTGAGTATAAGCTCGAGGAAGAGCATGGGTCCATAGAATGATGGACGGAATAACAAAAATATTTAAGCATGTGAAATGCGATGCGATAATACTTGATGTTGATATATATACATATATGTTTTGTTCTCCTATGACAAACCTCTATAATTCAGAGGTAGGTTCCAAGCCAGATATTTTATGGCAATATGTTTTTATAAATACAATTCTCTTCAGTTCGTTCTTTTCTCTCTTTTCATTTCATGTAAACTGAGAAGAACAACCCTTCCAGAAGGGGAGGTATTGCCGAATGACTATCTATCTGTGTGATAGAAGCCGAGTAGGATACCAGCTATTGTTTAATTGCTTGTCAAGTACTAAGGCCTGGCCACCTTCTGTACTAACTATGCGATATAACAAGTGTTCATGATCATAGTGATCTCTCAACAAATTCCTTTACTTCTATTTGATTGATCAAATTTTTGGAAAATAGAAACAGCTGAAAAAGGAGTAGTAAAGTTATGGTGGTATTCGGAATGGAAACACATTCGTGATACTAAGGTTGACGTGGTTATTAAAAGGTTATAGAACGCTAGCGAGCAAAAGTATAACCAGTATAATATTAGGAACGGAAGGTGATAGCGATTACGAACGGGAAAAGAATGGGTATCGAGAAGCAAAAGCTCAAATGCTAAAAGCTATAATGAGAGTCTGTGCAATAGACTTGAAAGAAACTGGAATGATCACTTAACACAGATTGAGTTTTCTTACGACAATAGATCATATGTCATTATCGAGGTGTCGCCTTATGAGATCCTTGAGGGAAGACAAGGTCGATCTCCCTTATGTTAGGATGAAGTTGTAGAGCGCAAAATGCTCGGACCCGCAGTAGTCCAAAGGACCAAGGATATAATAGATCTAATCAGAGGACGACTGGTAGTAGCCCAAGATGGACATAAGAAGTATGTTGATTTGACATGAAAGGACAAGGAATAGGAAGTAGGGGATCTAGTGCTGTTATAGGTATTCACTTGGAAATGATGGACGAGGTTCGGGAAGAAATGAAAGCTAAGTCCACAAATTATTGGACCCTTGGATATATTAAGACGTATTGGGAAGTTAGCATATGAGCTAGCCCTATCCCCGAACCTGTAGCAAGTTCATAACGTGTTTCATATATCAATGTTAAGGAAGTGTAATCTGGATGTCAGACAAATAAGGGCATATGAGCGCATAGATATGCAACCCGACGTAACCTATATGGAGCAACCAGGAAGGGTTGTAGAGTGAAAAGGGAACAAGTGCTTAGGAGAAGGGTTATCAAACTATTCAGAGTTTGATGGAAGAACCACAATGTGGGAAAATTTATTTGAGAGTTAGAAAGTGTAATGCTAAGAAAGTATCCCAATTCATTTTCTATCTGATTCCGGGACGGAATCCTTTTAAGGAAGGGAGACTGTAATAACCCCAAAATTTTCAACTTTTTGTAACCCTGGTGAATAGTGTTTTACCTGAATAAGAAAAATTTTCATGCCACACTATGTATGGTTTCTGTTATGGATATTCTGGGATATTATTAGTACTCTATGAAGTATATAAGTGTATGTAAAGATCGTCAGAATCCAATTCCGAACACATTGGTTTTTCCCGGAAATCCACAAGATACGGAGAGAATTGAGTATAAGGTAACAGAATAAAAAGGATTTAAATTAAAGGATTATAATAGAGGATCATAAAAAGGAATACAATGTATTGAGAAAGGTTAAGGGAACCTAAGTAATAAGATCCCGGGTATGATCCTTCAAACGATAAACGAGAACGAAAGTTAAGCGAACTGTATAACAGATCAGCGGTCATTAGGCAAATGATTAGGAAGTTAATCAAGGGATTAGTGGGAATGATGTCATCCAACCAATAGAAAGAAGACAAGGAAG
This sequence comes from Apium graveolens, assembly GCF_009905375.1. Taxonomy (NCBI): domain Eukaryota; kingdom Viridiplantae; phylum Streptophyta; class Magnoliopsida; order Apiales; family Apiaceae; genus Apium; species Apium graveolens. Next base: position 273,025,610 of record NC_133652.1, on the reverse strand, counting down.
GGAGGATGACATCATTAGGATGACACAAGCATGACATGTGAAGGAAGGAGGTGTGGTAGCTTTGTAACCACACAATTTCAAGGGCAAGAAGGTAAATTACTAAATCAAACACAACAACCAAGCAACCAAGCCAAGTAAAATCATTTTCATCAAAAATCAAAAAGAACCAAGGCATTTGTTCTTCATTGCTCACGGCTTTTCACTATTCATAAGGCAAGAATTTTCAAAAATTCAAGATCCAAGCTTCCTAAATTGGTGAGTAAATTTCCTAATCATCTTCATGCTTAGTTAGGACTATACCATGAGTTTAAGCCATTAATTCTTTCTCAATCTTCTTCATTTAATCAAAGAAGAAGACTATGAATAGTGTTTTCAAGTTTTTTTTACTTGAAGTTTTTCTTGTTTTCTTGAAGATCCAAGCATTCTTAAGACTTCTCCAAGCTTCTTAAGGCTTCCTAGCTCATCCCACCACTTCAAGGAAGGTATACCATCTCCAAACCCTAGATTCCTATATATTATAAGATGATTTTGATTAGTGGGTTGATATTGTAGCTTGTTGTTATGATTTAGAGTTGGGATTTGGAATGGTAGTGAAATGAAATGGTGATTGTTGTGGTTTTGATTTAAAGGAACTTAAGTATGATTAAAGTTAAGTTTAAGCATAAATATGAATGATTAAATTGAATTGGTTGGGGTTGTTATGATGTGGTAAGGATGGATGTTGGTTGTATGTTGGATTTGAGGTTGGTTTGTGGTTGGTTTTGAAATGGTTAAAATTGGGAAATCGCGTAAACATAGCCGTCGTAACGTCCGATTTTCTTTAGGACTGTTTTTGTGCATAGCATTAGGACCCGAGAACCCCCTGCTAGATCATGACCACTGCCATTTTTAGATAGCTCATGTTACGAGCTTCGTTTTGATATGTAGTTCGTTCGATTCCGATACACGGTTTAGGAGAAACGACCGTTTCAAGTAACGGCGTTTCGCGAACGAAACTTTTCCCCTCGCCTTACTTTGAAACATAGGTTAAAGACCAAAAAGGGTTAATTAATGTATGAAACATTTATGGTAAGTGTGTTAGGCAGTTGGTAAGACACTCGCAAAGGAATCGCTTTAAAACTCGTAAAGGTTAAATTATTAAAAATGGTGGAGCCGAGGGTACCCGAGTGACTTAAGCAAATCAGTGAGCGCAAAACAAGCGTTAGAGTCTAAGTTAGTTAAAGTATGGATTTACAAGTGACTTTGGTTTAATTCCAACTTACTTGTTGTTTTTAGGTTACCAAACTCGTCCCGAGCCTTTTATCACCCCAAGTCGCTCAGGCAAGTTTTCTACCCGTTATAACTGTTGTTGTGATGTATTGTGTATATGCATGAACTTGCGTTAAATGCATATTTGTTATAGCAAATTCTTGCGATATATTGTAGCATGTTATATGATATATATGCATGCCTGTTTCGTGTTCTTGCTATATATATCTGTTGGTTCAAGTTGATAATACCTATGCTAGAGGATAGCGGTAACTTGCATATACCCTTAGTATAGGGACCCAAAGGTGAGAATATTTTCTAAAACCGGGAGTCGAGGATCCCGAGTAGATTTTGTGTATATATGGATATGGAAATATATATATATATATATATATTTATATATATATATATGGTTATAGTTTTCCAAACTATTAATCGAATAAGGGTTATTCGATAACTTTATATTAATTATGGAATATTATTTCGAATATTATTCGAGGGCTTATGACTCCTTTATATTACTATTGAATATTATTTGAATATTCAATCGAGGATGTATGACTCCTTTATTTTATGAGTATTATTTATAATATTCGTTCGAGGTATTATGACTCCGAGTATTTGCTGAGATATATTCTTTATTTTATTAAAGAATAAGATATCAATAATCAAACTTATTTTCGGTTATTCAAATAAAGATAGTACTTTCGTATAAGTATATCTTTGGTTATTTAATACTCATTTCAAGTATAAGTTTTAATGCTTCTACTTCAATTACTTTTATAAAGATTATTCTTTATGGGAATATTATTTAAATAATAATATTCAGATATTTTCTAATATATTGGGACTGATTTATTTCATTAAATCAGCTTTACTCCAAACACTCTTTAAAGTGTTTTCGAGTCTTCAAAATGATTTTTAAAGTTAGAGTGGACCCCAGGACTCATTTTTATATTTAAGATCTTCCTTTCAAAGGGGATTTAAACACTCGCTCAAAACCTGGGGGATCCAGCTCTATGGTGTATTTTATATTCGCAACAAGGTTGTTGTCTTGGAAAAAGGGTTTTTGATTACTTACCCAATACTCGGGAAGTAGAATTCTTGGAACAAGTTAATCCATTAACAGGCATCGCCTGGGAAATATCGGTGAGTTTTCCTTTCCAACTAGATACGACTTCTTGGTGGAGCCGTATCAACAAGTTTCTACTTGGGGAAAGTGGGGATGAGCTTTACGTTTCAGAGTCATGGATTTCATCTGAACTAGGAGTGGCGTAAGTGGTCGAGTAGCGCCGGCCCAGCCGTATTATATTGGCCCAAATGGCCTGGAAGTTCCGCTAAGGCGGTCCATTCCTTAGGAGTTCAGTGTTCGGTTGACAAGTAAATCCGACAGGTTCTCCTCTACATGTAGAAAATGGTGGGGTTGTACTACTACGACTGATCATCGTAAGTGGTCTTCCTGGCGCGGTAAACTCCCGTAATGAGTTCATCATCCAATTGGATATTTCTGCAACACTACCCAGAGCACTTCGATAGAAAGGCTACGGTTGGGCGATTGTTGAGTGTTGGCAGGGTCAAGTTTTCAAAATGATGTTTGCATCAAATGAAGTATCTCGTAACTTCATTTTATTTTGATGATATTTTAAAGATTGAATCTATTCAAATCTTGTCTTATAGTCTCATCTATGTGATGAACTTTTGAAACTGATTATAACTTGAACGGGGGTAGTTCAAGTAGTATTTGGGAAAGATATAAGTACATTGGGGTATCTTGTAACTTCGTCTTTTAAACTTATATCTAATTAATAATTGTCTTATGAATGACAAAGATTTGCAGAAAAACGTTGAGACAAGGTTAAATATATGAGATCACCTTGCAACGATATTTTCTTTATATATACAATTATACACTGGGACTTTGTGTATATTATGCATGGGAGAGGACTTCCAATATTTTGAAAAGTATATGTGTGTATATATATATACTGAATACTTTGCGACTTCATCGCTTTAAGAGATCAACTTGGTTCATTTCTTTTGACCAAGACTTTCATGAGTATTATGAGTAGGCTCATATATTGTTAATCATTATACATATTATTTTGGTGGGCTTGCTGCTCACCCTTGCTTTCTTCTTTCATCACACAACATCAGATAGATAAGATGAACAGGAGCAAGCTCTCAATTCGCAAGCGGATAGGAAACGTTCCGCAGCTTTCTGGAAGCGTTGAGGCCGCTGTAGCTGAGGTAGAAATTACCAATAGGCTAAGTTTTCAACTAATAATGTACCAGACTTATGTATATTATGAATTGTAATAATGGCAAAGAAATGTAAATTTATTTAGAAAACCTTTTAAGGTGTATTGGCAGATAATTGTGGAATAAAATGACTTGTGGTTATTTTTGGATATTCATCTCTGAGACTATAACGTGTGGTGTGTGTGTTTATTGTGGGGTCACAGTACAGAGTAGTTGAGTAATTATTAAGATTGGGTGTTATTAAGGGAAATGGAACTCGTGACAACCCGGATCCCCGACCCCGGATTTGGGGGTGTTACAATGCTTGTATGTTGTAGATCTTTTCTTCCTGATCATTTTGGTATGTCATATGATCAATTTGGAGTTCAATAACATGTTCAAATTAGGGTTTGATTCTCGAATTGTATAATTAGGGTTTATATTCGTTTGAATGTTTTTGATTAAAATTGGGGGTTTCTTATTTAAGGATTATTAGATGTTCTAAATGGGTGGGTTTTGTTCCCCTTGAAATTTGCAATCTATTCATATATAGTACGTTATCAGACGATTCCTGGATTGAACGGAGTTGTCGTTTGAAGTTTCGCCGGATTTATATAAACTCGCCGGCGGCGAGTTTTCCTCGGGTTATTACGATCGATTTACAGCTTGTTTGATGAAATAAATTGCATGAATAGGTTCCTAAGATTATAATCTACGTTTCCCCGTTGATTTGGTCGTGTTCTGGGTTGTTTTTGAGCTCGTCGGAAAGCTCCAAGTCGCCGGCAATGGCTGCGCCGGCGACGTGAGGTAGAAGATGGCAAAAGTGCAGGAAGGTCCCTGACCTTTCTGTACTCTTGCAGTTTGGTCCCTGACGTTTTAAAAACTTATAACAATTTGATTTCTGTTTAAAATCCTTTAAAAGTTTGATTTCTTTTTATAAAAATCATTTTAAAAATTGTTTTTAATTCCTAAAAATTCTGAAAATAATTATTTTAATTCCAGAAATTATTTTTAATTAAAAAATAAATCTCAATTAATTAGTTAATTAATTTTAGTTAATGATTAATTGATTAATTGGTCAATTAGTTCGAAAATTAATTGATTAATTGATTTAATTAATTATTAATTGATTTAATTAATTATTTAATTAGATTTTATTATTTAAAAATGATTTAAAAATTCCGAAAAATAGTTTCGAGCTTTAAAATATTATTCTAAATTATTTTCAAGGCTCGATAATTATTCTAAAATTGTTTCGGAGCTAGAATTGGCCAACCGAACCCTGTTTATTATTCCGAAATTGATCCAAGGACTCGTTTTAATTCCGAAAAATGTTTTAAAAATCATTTTAAATACCAGAAAGCCTATTTATGACCCGAAATGTCTTTATAAATGATATGTCATTGATTATGTGATGAATTATGTGTTATATGTGACTTGTTGATTGACTGTCGGTCTATATATTCGGTGATTACTTGTTTATAGCATAACTTTTGATCCGTTAATCGGATTTAGGTGAAACGAAGGGTGGATAGAAGTATGTGTTAAACAGAATCGTATGAGTGGAATATTGATAGATACTTATGATGCCTAGCAGAGTAAGCAAGGCGTAAGAAAGAGAAGCAGGTGATCAGAAAATAGAATTGACATGTAGAAAATTCAGCAAGTGAGCAGAGATTAGAAGCGAGGCATAGGAGAAACAGATGAATGGTGGTTGAATAGAGTCGTAGACAAGTACAAGTGAGGTTGGAATCAATTATGATAAGACAAGTACTTCCAAACCTTTCTCGAGATTTATTGCAAATATTTCTAAATTCTCTTGTGACCTATTGTTAATATTCAAAATAGCTCTGTTTTATATTGGAAATACTTTGAATCCTCCAGCCTTGAACCTGAGCCACATCATTTGATCTTTGAGCCGTAAGCCTTATTCTTTGTGAACCATTTCTTGTGGATTTACCAAATATTAAAACCAAACACTGGAACAAAATTATTTATATATACAGAAACTTTTATACTTAACTATACCTTGTGATTTCGAAGCACAAAAGCTTTGTAAAAACACTATTCATCTAATACTCGATTATCCTACCGGCTGGAGGCCACTTCTTTTATGAACTTTGACATACCCTTTCGGTAACCATGAATTTTCACCATGCTTTTATACAAATGTTTTATTGTTACTGATTATGATCTGGTTTTATTGAATTCTATTGTTTATCATATTGAACTGTTTAGAATTGGATAGTTTTCTTTGTATGGACCAGATTCGTGGTCAGACCATATCGGTGGTCAGACCATATCGATGGTCAAGTTAGGCCAATGTGGGTCTCGGATCCAGTAGTCAGAGCAATGCTGTGTGTTTTGCTCGGGGTTAGTGCGTGACTGATCAGCAGCCTAACCTTGGTTTTAGAAACTTAAAATGAATATCCAATTCTATTGGTTGTTTAACAAGAAACTTGATTCTTTTGAATCATCTCATTTATTATTGTTTAACCTCAGTTATTGATAATATGACTTGCTGAGCTAGTTAGCTCACTCTTGCAAATCTTTTTATATATTCTACAGTTAAGAAGGATATTGTTGTTAGCAAGGTTTCCCAGTTCAATGTTCGAGCTAGGATTCCAGACTATGATTGATCGAGCTAGCAGGAGCTATTGGCAGTAGTGAGATAACAAGGTTGTAAGAATGATTTTATTATCAATTGTAAGTTAAATTAGTTGGGATTTGGTACAATGTAATAATTAAGGTTGTGGCTTGTTTTCATACTTTAACCTGTTGCGATCCGTGGTTTTGTGAAGCAGGGTCATTATAAATAATATTTCTTATTCAGGTTGATATATTGTGTTGTGCTGTGGACCCAAACTTCTGACCCGGGTTTGGAGGGCGCCACAGGTTGGTATCAAAGCTACAGGTTATAAGTCACTGAAACAAGCCTAGATTGTCAGGATTGGGTAGAGGGTTAGGATTAGGAATAAGAAATAGAAAGATAGGTCATTGTGAGGTTGAGTGCGACTGTATAGTAGGTCTCCGGCAAGGTTCGTGTTGCGATTCGGGATTCTTAACTAGCGACGTGATATCCAGGCAACGGCAATGGCAGATCCTGATTTCTCTGCATCAACTGATCATTTGGAGTTATCCGTTTAAGGATCGTCATCTTCTCTCAGATTCGATTTGCGCTTTATTCTCCATCAGTATTAGCGGTATTACCTTCTGTTATGACAGTTGCGCCTCCCCAAGTTATTCAACGCTATTCTATCATCTCTCGATATGAGACTACCTATTCAAGAACCTTCATTTGCTTATTCTTGTTCTTTTGAACATTCAACTATGAATGTATCTTTTCTGTTTACTATACACCATATTCTATATCCCCAGTTTAAAAACCTTCCCAATGAAATAATAGCAATTGTGAAAAAGGATATGATAGCTGTAGTAAATGATGAGTATTGCCATACAAATTAAGGTGATAAGGAGTTTAGAAAGAAGATTCAAGTGTTCTGGAGGATGGCTGTTATCAGGTTACAAGAAGCTATTAATTAGGCTACTCATGACTAGCTTGTGGAATAGAGTAGATAAGTGTTGAAGAGAGAAAGTTAGTGGAGATTAGGGATCTGAAGAATTCTTGAAATTAATGGTGTTGTAATGATGTGTTATATATTTTAACAAGATGATGTGACATTAGCTGATTTGTCGATTATTGGATAGTCTGTTTTACTTAATGATTGCAAAGTGGTTAACGGGAGTACTACCAGTATGGGAGCCTTAATGTGAAGCTACAAATGAGATAACGTGCAACGACAACGGAAGTTTTAACTGATTACGGAAAGTAATAGACCCCAATGAAGGAGAGGAGATAAGTGGAAGTGAATGGACCTTTGAGTGATCGTTCTTTAACTTGGTATTTGGGTCATAAGAAGGACAACAACCAACTCATATAGTGAGGACAACCAGAGGTGTGATTTTCAAAATTTTCAAAATTTTTAACAAGTTTTCGAAAATGATTTTTCCTCACAAAATTTCTAAAAGCCTTTTCGAATAAAATAAGTTTTAAACATCGGTTGTCAACTTACTACTTGAGTTTCTTGTTTGTCAAAAGACTCGGATTAGTTGGAAGGATATTATTTTAGATTTAGTATTGTTAATTCAGAGGACGAAGTAATCTGCGATTATGAGGAAATTGGTTATACCTAACAAGAAGGTACAAATATTGTTTGATAAGATTAACAACAAAACCAGCGTATGGAGTAACTATTCATCCAATTATTGGAATTATCAGAGTTTAAGGAATTCATGGATTTAATGGAAGCCTGAGCACGACCGAAGAAGATTGGGAAGATTTCCAGACTTTTCTAAAAAGAAGAATATTGTTAATAAAATGATTGTTATATTGAATGATTCATGGTTATTCCAAATTAAAAAGAGGAAACTCAAGGTTATCTGATAAGAACGCCATTATGATCAAATTGTTAAAGTATTGTACTTGTAGGTACGACGTTACAGATGCGAGACTTAACAAGTAAGAATCTACCATAATGCTTAGTTACGAAGGCATTTTAGCATACTTCTAAAGTTATTATATGATTCAATTGGGATATGATCAATCAAACTCGAAAGATGAATACAAGTGAAATGTGGATGGTGATCATTGGTATCATTCTTATCCTCAACATTACAACGTATATTCCTTTTTAATTCCTAAAATGTATGAACTCCTTTCTTAATAAATTCTTTCTGATGATATCAAAATGTAAGGATTTTGCATTCCTTTCAAATTTAATTGTTCCCCTCAAGTTTTTCTTTCTGATTGGGACAAACAGTGTTATGATGAGATGCTTTGTCGGAATGACGAAGAGTCGGGTGGGACGCCACCTAATCATGTGCTATATGCCATACGGTATGAAAGACTGGCCATCTTAAGTACCAATGTGGTTGTCTCCTTCATATTCAAATCATTACTTTTTCTTTCTCTTCAACTCTAAGTTTATTAAAATTGTGAATCCCTCTATTTGTTTCGTTGTACCGTTGTTCCTTGCGAGAGTTTTTCAAACAAAAGTTAACGTATTATACACTTAGCGGGCAAAGTCTCATCTACCTCGCATGCATAGAAAGGAAACAAGGGCATATGGTGAAAACTACAAATCACTGTCCCTAGCCCGGGATGCATTAACAGTTAATGGAATCTACTTCAATAAGGGATACGTCTCCGAGAACGAGAATTTGCGATATGTTATTTGGAATATGGATGTGATGACGTGGAAGATTATTGCGGATACCTTATGCGTTAAAGTATTAAAAGATATGGGAGCAACTTGATCATATATCTCTCAAGGTTTTATTGATAAGATGAATTATCCTGTCAAATCAATAAGTCTAGGACTAAAGGACTAGCAAATTAAGAACGTGTAGTCATTAAATATGTAAGTACCAATGACAGAATCGATATTTCTGGCATTGAGATGTGAAGAATTGATATCATTTGAGATAAGAAGATTTGATATTATTGTAAGAAGTGGATTAACTATTCAAGTGTGATGCCCAGGTAAATCGTCGTAACGGAAGATAGTTCTGAAGACGCCAAATGAGAACATGAAGAAGTTTAAAGGACAAAGGAAAGTAAAGAATTTGTTAAAAATAATTTAAGATTACAGTGACCAAGATATAAGTGCTATGACGATTATAAATAAGAGTTATGAGCAGACCGAACTTGAAAATTTTACAGTATCAAGACATATTTCCAGATGAGTTACCAATATTTCCTTTAGATAAAGAAAATGTGTTTATGATTGATTTAGTACGTGAAATGAAGCCAGTGTTTAAAGCCCGCACAGAATGGCACCAGATAAAATGAAGAAGTTACCGGAGCAAACGCATGAGATGATTAGAAGAAAAAGCAACTGGACCTAGCGTACCCCCTTAAAGTGCACCGGCATGATGTGTTAATAAGAAAGATGGAAGGGTGAGATCATGTATTAGCGAAAGCTCAACAACTTTACTCTCAAGAGCAGATATCTGTTACCTCGAAACCAATGATTTGTTTAACTAAATGAACGAAGCAGGGTATTTTTATAAGATTGATTTAAGACTGGGTATATTACCAAGTGAAGATTGAACTTATGGACATATTAAAGATGATTTTCAGAACTCAGTACTGTGGTTATAAAATTTTAGAAATGTTAGTGGGATGAACTGATATACCAGTGATATTTAAATTTGATGAGTAGAATTTTGAAGGAAGAATTTGGATAAGATATACTTGCGTTAATTAAGAAGAACCATGCAACCTATACAATGATAGCTGAGGAGTCAAAGAAGAAAGAAGCGGTATAAAAAGAGTTTACCAGATGAAAACTTTAATGGCAGGAAGTATAATTCTTAGTATAGACAGTCAGTAAGGAGGAGGCAAAAAGGGGATTCAGCAGAAAAATTTAAAGATAGTATGAATGAAAAAAAAAACCAGAAGTACCAACAAAAGTAAGGAGTTTTATCATGGGCCAGTTATTATTGGAAATTTTTGTGTAAGATTTCTTGAAAGTTGTAATATTCGAGATGAAGTTAACCAGGAAAAGCAAGAAGGTTATATGAAATGGAGAAGGGTGAAGAAAGCTTTGCGGAGTTAAATGAAAGAATGGTTACAACACCTATTTTATCACTTTGAAAGCATCAGGGGTATTTGGTAGTTTATAGTAATACTTCTCTTAAGGGAATAGGATGTGTGTTGACGCAAAACAATAAAGTTATTGCATATGCATCCAGACAACCGAAACCTTATGAGCAGAAGTACCCTACTCATAACTGGGAATTAAAAGCAACAATAATATTCATTTTGAAAGATTGGGAAATACTATAAGTATAGAGAAAGATGTGAGATATATACAGACCACAAGAGTTGAAGTATGAACTCTCTAGAAAAAGCAAATGTAGTGACAAGAGATGAGCAAGAAGGAGAGAGAATGAATATAGAGACTGTACCAGAAGAATTATCTATGGAATTCTAGAGGTTGGAATTGGAAGTCAGAGTGCATGATCCAAAAAGGAGTGAGAATATATAAGTATAACTTTTCAGTCGGGATTGTTAGAAAAGATAAAGAAGTGTCAGGAAGAGGTAGTAGATCAGGATATAAATCATTTAGAATGTGAAGAATAGTGCACGCAAAAAGGACGATCAAGGTATTCTTCTAGAACTTGGATTCCACCAGTGATGGAACTAAAGAATAAAATTCTATAGAAAGCTCATAATTCAAGGTATTCAATCCATTCAGGGAGTACCAAGATGTATAGAGATTTAAAGGAAATTATAGGTGGTTACATATGAAGTGGGGAATTGCGGAATGAATTAGCATATGTTATATATGTCAACAGAGTTAAAGTAGAGCATCAGAGATCAAGTGGATTGCTACAGTCATTGGAAGTTCCAGAGTGGAAGTGGGAGCATATCACCATGGATTTCATAGTTGGGGTACCAAGCACAAAAACTAATCATGATGCCATTTGGATTATAGTGGATAAATTAACCAAGTCAGCTCATTTTCTGCCTATAACGAAAGATTTTTCACTCGATAAGTTGATCCATAGGTGCCTGAAGGAAATTGTAGTTCGTCATGAAATTCTTGTATCTATCGTATCTGATCGAGATCCAAGATTTAATTCGAGATTTTGGAAGAGTTTTCAAGAATGTTTAGGAACAAGATTGAATATGAGTACGGCTTACCACCCGCAGACGGACAGCTAGAGTGAAGGAACGATCCAAACAATCAAGGACATGTTACACATGTGTTGTGACGCCCTCCAAACCCGGGTCAGAAGTTTGGGGTCCACACACACATCTTATTTATATCCTGCTTATAACAATAATAAAAATAATAACAATATATGCAGTGACCCTACTTACCAACCACCACGGATCGCAACAGGTTAAAGTATGCACACAAGCCACACACTAATATATTACAAACCGTTCAAATCCCAACTATTTCAAACTCACACTGAGTATCAAACGTTATTACAAACTTAAATTATCCCAAAAGAAGCCTACTAGCTCAGCTTCCTCAGCCTGAACCCCTAGCTCTCGCACTGGGCTGGGGATCCTCGCTACCAACTGGTTCCTTTTTAACTGGAAAGAATATAAACAACATCGCACAAATGAGCTAACTAGCTCAGCAAGTCACAATGACAAAACTGAGAATAATGATCATCAGGTGACTATGATTATGATATCAAGTGAACATTGGATTATGATTTAGAATTGGATATTATACATTTTAATTTAAAAACCAAGGTTAGGCTGCTGATCAGTCACGCACTAACCCCGAGCAAGGCACACATCATTGCTCTAACTACTGGATCCAAGGCACACATTGGCCTAACTTGACCATTATATGGTCTGACCACGAATCTGGTCCACAATTTTATAAAAACAATCCAATTCTAACATAATAAAAGAATATGCAATAATAAACAATAACCAAAACCATTAACAATAATGAATGTTTAACAATGAAAGGTTCTCAATCTTTGTAAGGATCAATAAAGTAATTTAAAAGCTTGAACGCTGGTTAATGAAAGAATTGGATAACAAAAGAATCAATATTTCAGGGTTTCAAAGATTTGGGCTCTCAAAGCATAGGATGCAAAGGTTGAATGTATAAGTAATTCAGTTCAGTGTTTGGAATTTTGTTTGCATGTATTTATGGAATAGTATTGTATACTTGAGGTTCGAGTTTGGGTTTACAATAATCAATGGCTTAGAAAGAATATGGTTCATGGCTCAAGAACAATAACTGAAATCAGGGTTTAGGTTTCCGTGCTTCAAAGCACTTGCAATGTCAACAAGACTATCAAGAGTTACAATATCTCGAGAAAGTTCAGAACACTTGCCTGGTATTAGCTTTCTACAATGCACTCGCTTCCACTTACAACCGTCTTACTCCTCAACTATCTGTTTCCCCTTTCTACGCCTTGCCTCTTCTGCTCACATATTATAAACATCTTTCAATCATCAACTCACAAGATTCTATTCAACACATACTTCTATCTACCCTTCGTTTCACCCAAATCCGATTAACGGATTGAAAGTTATACAATAACCAAGTAAATACCGAATATATAGACCAATAGTCAATCAACAAGTCACATATAGCACATAATACATCACGTAATCAACGATATATCATTTATAAAGAAGTCTCGGGTCATAATTAGGCTTCATGGTATTTAAAATGATTTTTAAAACATTTTTCGGAATTAAAACGGGTCGTTGGATCAATTTCGGAATAATAAACAGGGTTCGGTTGGCCAATTCTGGCTCCGAAACAATTTTAGAATAATTATCGAGCCTTGAAAATAATTTAGAATAATATTTTAAAGCTCGAAACTATTTTTCGGAATTTTTAAATCATTTTTAAATAATTAAATCTAATTAAATAATTAATTAAAATCAATTAATAATTAATTAAAATCAATTAATAATTAATTAAATCAATTAATCAATTAATTTTTGAATTAATTGACTAATTAATCAATTAAAAATAAACTGAAATTAATTAACTAATTAATTCAGATTTATTTGTGAATTAAAAATAATTTTCGGAATTAAAATAATAATTTTTAGAATTTTCAGAAATTAAAAACGAATTTTTATAATAAAAATAAATGGGAAATACGATTTTTAAACATTTTTAAAACAGGAATCCTATTTTTGCAAAGTCTGGAAACTTCAGGGACCTAACTGCATCGTCACCAAAACTTCAGGGACCAAACTGTAAATTTTACATCCCGTCGCCGGAAAACACAGGGGTGGCCGGAGAACACGATTCCGGCCTCCTCACCTTACCACAAGCTCTAGATCACATCTACACAACAGCAGGAGCACAACCATGCAATCAAAACAACCTAACAATCCCTGAGTTGGCCGGAATTTGGCCGTGAAGTTTGCCAGTTTCCGGCGAACTTCGGAAATATTCAAAACACAACTCCCTTCTCCACGGACCTCGTTGGTTCATGAAACTTATACGACTAGATTGCAAATTTCACAGAGAACACAACCCACTATATCACAACATCAATCTATTACAGAATAAGAAACCCCCAAATTTCAATTAAGAACATTCATACGGGTTATAAACCCTAATTTTAAAATTCGAAGATCAAACTCAAATTTGAACATGTTATTGAACTCCAAATCAGACGTATGACATATGAAAATCATCAGGAAAACAAGCTCTACAACATGCAATCATCAAATCATACAAACAATCATCCGAACAAAAATTCATATTTTTAATAAAATAAATTCGAAAATAAATAAATTTTTAGACATTAAACCTTTGATTCTGCAGGTGTATGGATTACAGATTCTGAAAGAGCTTCTCAAGACCTTCAAATCCAGTACTCGAGCTTTTCAAACAAAGATCACTAACACCTTCAAAAGTTGGTTTGATTTTCAGAAAGGTTTATGAATATATGATTTTTCTCTGTAAAAATTATATATTTATCTGTCTGCAAATGATTTTGATACGAAATAAAATACGGAAAAAAGGTATTTATAATTACGGAAAATTAGTATCCCGTTGGATCATTCCGGATATAAAACGGTACGTTTATTTGTAAAAACTGATCCAAATGGTATCGGTTTTCGGGATAATTATCCAGATCAGTTCAATTTGTACTGCGGTCTTGGTCTCAGCGCCCAGTTACACGTACTACGAAGTGATAATTGTGATAGTTTAATAAAAAGCTCACGTTTATCAAAAATACGGGTTTTATTAATTTACCGAAACGAATATTGTATCGAAAATGTTGCGCCGGGACCCGCGCAGAACAAACCGTACGCCGGATCGAAAAAGTCGAAACATGGAATATGCTCAGAATATTACAATTGGGTTAGGAAGGAGTTCTCGGAAGAGTTTCGGGTTCCAAAAACGTAACAACGACTGACGTCGGTTGGTTCCCGTTTTATAAAAATAGATTTTAAATTCCCGGAAAAAGATTTTATAAATTTCATATGATCCGTATAAATCCATAAATCAATATAAAAATAATTAGGAAGATATGACAATTATCTATATTTTATTTTGAATATATAAAAATTAAAATACTCAATTAGCATTATTTTTGAATATTCAAATACAGATAACATTTAACAATTATTCACAGAATAAATACTGAACACACAAAATAATTATTTCATAGCAAAATAATTGCACGATATATCCCGGATATTACATCCTTCCCCCCTTAAAAGGATTCTGTCCTCAGAATCTCTTAAGAAAATAAATGAGGGTACTTTTCTCTCATATCACTTTCTAACTCCCAGGTTGACTCTTCAACCTTTGGGTTTTTCCACAATACTCTTACTAATTTTACCACTTTATTTCTCAATACTTTCTCTCTTTCCTCTAGAATCTCTATTGGACTCTCTACATATGATAAATCTGCTTGAAGCTCTATTGGCTCATATTCTATTATATGCCTGGAGTCTGGATTATATTTCTTGAGCATCGATATGTGAAATGCATTGTGAATGTGCTCCATGTGCGGAGGTAACGCCAATTCGTAAGCTACTTTGCCAACGCGCTTTAGGATCTCAAAAGGTCCGACATATCTTGGGCTTAGCTTCCCTTTCTTCCCAAACCTCGTTAGTCCTTTCCACGGTGATACTTTCAATAATACCAAACTTCCTTCTTTAAATTCCATGTCTTTTCTTGACTGGTCTGCATATTTCCTCTGAAGATCTTGTGCGGCTATTAATCTCTTCTGGATAATTTCAACAACTTCATTTGTCTGCTGTACCAATTCGGGTCCGAGTATTTTGCGTTCTCCTACTTCGTCCCAATATACTGGAGATCTACATTTGCGTCCATAAAGGGCTTCATAAGGTGGCATTCCAATGCTGGCGTGATAGTTGTTGTTATAAGCAAACTCTACCAGGGGTAAATGCTCGTCCCAACTTCCTTTGAAATCAATAGCACAAACACGTAGCATGTCCTCGATTGTCTGGATCGTTCTTTCACTTTGGCCGTCCGTCTGCGGGTGATAGGCCGTACTCATATTCAATCTTGTTCCCAAACATTCTTGAAAACTCTTCCAGAATCTTGAATTAAACCTTGGATCTCGATCAGATACGATAGACACTGGAACTCCATGACGAACTACAATTTCTTTTAGGTACATATGGACTAACTTGTCGAGCGAAAATCTTTCATTTATAGGCAGAAAATGAGCTGACTTGGTAAGTCTATCCACTATAACCCAAATGGCATCATGATTAGCTCTTGTCCTTGGTAATCCAACTATGAAATCCATGGTAATATGTTCCCACTTCCATTCTGGAATCTCCAATGGCTGTAGCAATCCACTTGGTCTCTAATGCTCTGCTTTAACTCTTTGACAAGTATAACATTTGCTAACCCATTTCGCAATCTCCCTCTTCATATTTGGCCACCAATAATTCTTCTTTAAATCTCTACATTTTGGTACTTCCTGGATGGATGGAATATCTTGAACTATGTGCCTCTTGTAAAATTTCATTCTTTAACTCCGTCACCGGTGGAATCCAAATTCTAGATGAAAATCTCAGAATACCTTGATCATCCCTCTGCGTGCATAATTCCTCACCTACCAAATTATTTATATCTTGATCCATTACTTCTTTCTGGCATTTCTTAATTTCCTCCAATAACTCCGGTTGGAAAATCATACTGTACACTTTTGCTTCCTCAGGCTTGCAAATTCTAACCTCCAATTCTAATTTCTGAAATTCCATATATATCTCTTCAGGTACAGATAACACATTTAACTTTTCCTTCCGACTTAACGCATCTGCTACTACATTCGCCTTACCGGGATGATAATTAATCGAGCAATCATAATCCTTGATCAATTCTAACCATCTCCTTTCTCTCATATTAAGTTCCTTCTGGGTAAATATATATTTCAAACTTTTGTGATCCGTGAAAATCTCGCACTTTTCTCCATACAAATAATGTCTCCAAATCTTCAAAGCAAAAACTATAGCTGCTAGCTCCAAGTCATGAGTAGGATATTTCTGTTCGTGTGGTTTCAATTACCTTGACGCATAAGCAATCACTTTGTCGTGCTGCATAAGAACACATCATAATCCCTTGTGAGAAGCATCGCTATAAATTACGAAATCCCCTTGTTCGTCTGGAAGTGATAAAACAGGTGCTGTGATTAATCTTCGCTTCAACTCCTGAAAACTTTCTTCACACTTATCATTCCATATAAACTTTTCATTCTTTCGTGTAAGCTTTGTCAATGGTATTGCAATCCTTGAGAAATTCTGAACGAATCGTCGGTAATATCCCGCTAATCCCAAGAAACTTCTAACCTCAGTGGGTGTTCTCGGTCTCTCCCAATTCGTAATTGCTTCGATCTTTGCCGGGTCCACTTTGATCCCTTCGTTACTGACTATGTGTCCTAAGAACTGAACTTTCTGTAGCCAAAACTCACACTTTGACAGTTTAGCATATAAATTCTTCTCCCTTAAAATCTCCAAAGCCGTTCTCACATGTTCCGCATGATCCTCTTTCGTCTTTGAATAGATTAAAATATCGTCTATAAATACAATAACAAACTTATCCAAATATTCCTTAAAAATTCTGTTCATCAAGTCCATAAACGTTGCTGGGGCGTTGGTCAATCCAAAAGACATCACTAAAAACTCGTAATGTCCATACCTTGTTCTGAAAGCTGTCTTTGGTATATCTTCTGGCTTGATCTTTAGTTGATGATATCCCGATCTTAAATCAATTTTGGAGAAGTACTTGGCTTCCTTCAACTGGTCAAACAGATCATCGATTCTAGGTAACGGATATTTATTCTTGATTATAAGCTTATTGAGTTCCCTATAGTCAATATATAGTCTCATGCTTCCATCTTTCTTTTTGACGAATAATACCGGTGCTCCCCACGGGGATACACTGGGTCTGATTACTCCTTTTTCTAACAACTCCTGTAACTGCTTCGCTAGCTCCTTCATTTCAACAGGCGCCATTCTATACGGGGCCTTAGATACTGGTTCTGTTCCAGGTGCTAAATCGATTGCAAATTCAATTTCTCTATCTGGAGGAAGTCCTGGTAACTCATCGGGAAATACGTCTGGAAATTCATTTACTACTGGAATATCTTCAAGTTTTGCTGGCTCCTGACTCTTATCAATCACATATGCCATGAAATGCTCACATCCTTGTCGTAATAACTTCTTGGCTTGAATCATCGTTAAGAACTTCTTTACTTGTTTTTGTCCCTTGAACGTTACTATCCTTTCGTCAGACGTCTTCACTATTACCTTCTTATTTCGACAATCTATCTGGGCATCGTACTTAGATAACCAATCCATCCCTAATATAACGTCAAATTCTCCTAACTTAAATGGTATCAAATCCACACAAAATTTACTACCAGAAATCTCAACCTCACAATCTCCATAGACTTGATTCACAATTACACGTTCTTGATTTGCTAATTCCACAGTCATTATTTCATTTAAATACCCAACTGGACAATTTAACTTACTAACAAAATCTTGTGAAACAAATGATCGAGTTGCTCCCGAATCTATTAACACTTTGGCACATAAAGAATTCACATTAAGCGTACCTGCCACGACATCCGCATCCTGGATAGCATCCCTCACTGACATGTCAAAGACTCTAGCCCTTGGAGTCTCATTTACTGTTGGGGTAGATCCCATGATCCTCAAGGTACTACTGGATGGGGCTGGTATCTTGCAATCCCTGGCCATATGTCCTGGCTTTCCACATTTGAAGCACGTAAATCCAATGGTTGGAACCTTCACTGCTGGATTCCGGATAGGCTGATTCTTATTTGCTGGTTCTCTAGCTGGCTGATTTCGGCACTCCCTCGAATAGTGCCCTTTCTGGTTACATTTGAAACATACCACATTCAACTTGTTACAAACTCCTCCGTGCTTCTTTCCACATACTTGACAGTCTAGAAAAGTTAATCTCAACTGATTCGGCTGATTCACATTGGCTGGACGGTTGCCTTGGCCTCCGTCTCCTACATTTTGTCTCCTGAAATTAAAATTTCTCCCTGGCTGAAACTTGCCCTTCTTAAAGTTTGGAAACTTCCCTGATTGTAACTGACCCTCACTTCCTTCAACTTTCCTTTTCTTACTTTCTTTATCTTTCTGGAACATCTCACTCTCTGTCTCTGCAATCATAACCTTCTGTACAACCCCTGCATAGGTCTCCAACTCAAAAATAGCTACCCATGGCTTCAAGCCTTGCTGGAATCTCTTAGCTTTCTTTCTATCAGTATCAACATACGACGGCACATACCTTGACAATTCCTCAAACTTCCCCTCATAATCTGTTACTGACATGTTCCCTTGTTTTAATTCTAAAAACTTTAGCTCCTTCTGATCTTAAACAAACTGAGGAAAATATTTTTCTAGAAATAATTCCTTAAACCTCTCCCAAGTAATAACATCTACACCTTCCAATGTTTTCACCATTTCCCACTAATAGGTGGCCTCATTCTTCAAATAGTAACTTGCAAATTCAACCTTCTGCTCCTCTTTCACCTTTACCAAGGTAAATGCCTTCTCTACTTCCTTTAACCACACATTTGCTTCATTTGGCTCTAAGGTACCCTTGAATTCTGGTGGGTTTACTGCCTGAAAAGTTTTGAAAGTTACCTGGGGATTAGTCTGTCTTTGTTGTTGTTGTGCCAGGTGAACTGTTTGTTGGGCCAAGATTTGAAGAATCTGGGCTATTGCTGGGTCCATGGGTCCTGGGTTTACATTGGGGTTTGTATCATCTTGGTTGTTATTGTTGTTGGTTTCTTCATTCTGGGTGTTGATGCGGGTATTTCTTTTGGGAGGCATTTTCTGTAAAGAATCAATCAATTTATTTAGCTTTTGGACCAAATATTTGCATAAAAGAAAAGTTTTATAAAACCAGAATATCTCTTTTTGAAAACAGTTGTAACTAAGTAAATTGCATGCTTCTTTACAGAATAAAAACAGTTATGGAAAACAGGGTACATGGTATCACAGGGTATAACTGGTGTAATAAATAAGGTGAGGTAAAACAAGTGCGATAAAGTAAATAACAGTGCTGGAAAGGAAAAAGGTACTGATATATAGATCAAAAGTTTTAGGTAGTACAAGCGTAAAGACGCTTCGGAAGTAAAAGCAAAAAGGGTACAACAACCTACTCACTAGTCAGTATAGCTAGTCTATAAATACAACTCAAAAGTCTACTGATACACACTACACACTACACACTACTGTACATACTATACAACCATAACAACACTGCTCATCATCCCTATCTCATAATCTCTAACTCAGCTCCAAGGAAACTCTGGTCCTGCCAGCCTCTCAAAGTCCTCCATTACTTCAGTAGCCCAGCCCATCAGTGCATCAGGGCCTCTGCCTGGTAGTGTAGCTCCATGTAGCCTAGCCTCAAGAACCCTCCGTGTCACATGAATCTCCTCTCGAAGCTCCCTCACACCACGATCAACATCTGTAGTCCTAATGATATGCTGTAACTCTCTAATCTGAGCCAACAAGGAATCACGCTCCAATAGAAGAGCCTCATACCGGTAATAAGGAACTGGGGGCAATGTAGACTGGAATGGGGCACTCGCTACTGAATGCCCAGTGGAATCTGAATCAGCTGGTGGGGGTCCTCTAATAGGTGGCCTCATGCCTAGAGGTGGAATAGCCTGCAATGGCACGGGCTGCAACACCGGTGGAGGTAGAATAGCCAATGCTGGTGGAACAACAGGACGTGGATGCGAAAACGGCACTCCAACTGAAGGCTCTGAGTGATCAGCTGATACGGGAATAAAAGAGTCGGCCATCTCTGCTATCTGAAATCATATCGCAATATAAGAATCTCGTTCCATAACACAAACTATACTAATACCCGATATACCGAAACACTCAACCTCTCAACGTTCTCTCATCCTATGCCTTACTTCTAATCTTAACCCTCTACCCATTCTCGTTAACCTAGGCTTGTGTCAGTGACTTATAACCTGTGGTTCTGATACCAAACCTGTGACGCCCTCCAAACCCGGGTCAGAAGTTTGGGGTCCACACACACACATCTTATTTATATCCTGCTTATAACAATAATAAAAATAATAACAATATATGCAGTGACCCTACTTACCAACCACCACGGATCGCAACAGGTTAAAGTATGCACACAAGCCACACACTAATATATTACAAACCGTTTAAATCCCAACTATTTCAAACTCACACTGAGTATCAAACGTTATTACAAACTTAAATTATCCCAAAAGAAGCCTACTAGCTCAGCTTCCTCAACCTGAACCCCTAGCTCTCGCACTGGACTGGGGATCATCGCTACCAACTGGTTCCTTTTTAACTGGAAAGAATATAAACAACATCGCACAAATGAGCTAACTAGCTCAGCAAGTCACAATGACAAAACTGAGAATAATGATCATCAGGTGACTATGATTATGATATCAAGTGAACATTGGATTATGATTTAGAATTGGATATTATACTTTTTAATTTAAAAACAAAGGTTAGGCTGCTGATCAGTCACGCACTAACCCCGAGCAAGGCACACAACATTGCTCTAACTACTGGATCCAAGGCACACATTGGCCTAACTTGACCATTATATGGTCTGACCACGAATCTGGTCCACAATTTTATAAAAACAATCCAATTCTAACATAATAACAAAATATGCAATAATAAACAATAACCAAAACCATTAACAACAATGAATGTTTAACAATGAAAGGTTCTCAATCTTTGTAAGGATCAATAAAGTAATTTAAAAGCTTGAACGCTGGTTAATGAAAAAATTGGATAACAAAAGAATCAATATTTCAGGGTTTCAAAGATTTGGGCTCTCAAAGCATAGGATGCAAAGGTTGAATGTATAAGTAATTCAGTTCAGTGTTTGGAATTTTGTTTGCATGTATTTATGGAATAGTATTGTATACTTGAGGTTCGAGTTTGGGTTTACAATAATCAATGGCTTAGAAAGAATATGGTTCATGGCTCAAGAACAATAACTGAAATCAGGGTTTAGGTTTCCGTGCTTCAAAGCACTTGCAATGTCAACAAGACTATCAAGAGTTACAATATCTCGAGAAAGTTTAAAACACTTGCCTGGTATTAGCTTTCTACAATGCACTCGCTTCCACTTACAACCGTCTTACTCCTCAACTATCTGTTTCCCCTTTCTACGCCTTTCCTCTTCTGCTCACATATTATAAACATCTATCAATCATCAACTCACAAGATTCTATTCAACACATACTTCTATCTACCCTTCGTTTCACCCAAATCCGATTAACGGATTGAAAGTTATACAATAACCAAGTAAATACCGAATATATAGACCAATAGTCAATCAACAAGTCACATATAGCACATAATACATCACGTAATCAACGATATATCATTTATAAAGAAGTCTCGGGTCATAATTAGGCTTTCTGGAATTTAAAATGATTTTTAAAAAAATTTTTAGAATTAAAACGGGTCGTTGGATCAATTTCGGAATAATAAACAGGGTTCGGTTGGCCAATTCTGGCTCCGAAACAATTTTAGAATAATTATCGAGCCTTGAAAATAATTTAGAATAATATTTTAAAGCTCGAAACTATTTTTCGGAATTTTTAAATCATTTTTAAATAATTAAATCTAATTAAATAATTAATTAAAATCAATTAATAATTAATTAAATCAATTAATCAATTAATTTTCGAATTAATTGACTAATTAATCAATTACAAATTAACTGAAATTAATTAACTAATTAATTCAGATTTATTTGTGAATTAAAAATAATTTTCGGAATTAAAATAATAATTTTTAGAATTTTCAGAAATTAAAAACGAATTTTTATAATAAAAATAAATGGGAAATATGATTTTTAAATATTTTTAAAACAGGAATCCTATTTTTGCAAAGTCTGGAAACTTCAGGGACCTAACTGCATCGTCCCCAAAACTTCAGGGACCAAACTGTAAATTTTACATCCCGTCGCCGGAAAATACAGGGGTGGCCGGAGAACACGATTCCGGCCTCCTCACCTTACCACAAGCTCCAGATCACATCTACACAACACCAGGAGCACAACCATGCAATCAAAACAACCTAACAATCCCTGAGTTGGCTGGAATTTGGCCGTGAAGTTTGCCAGTTTCCGGCGAACTTCGGAAATATTCAAAACACAACTCCCTTCTCCACGGACCTCGTTGGTTCATGAAACTTATACGACTAGATTGCAAATTTCACAGAGAACACAACCCACTATATCACAACATCAATCTATTACAGAATAAGAAACCCCCAAATTTCAATTAAGAACATTCATACGGGTTATAAACCCTAATTTTAAAATTCGAAGATCAAACTCAAACTTGAACATGTTATTGAACTCCAAATCAGACGTATGACATATGAAAATCATCAGGAAAACAAGCTCTACAACATGCAATCATCAAATCATCAAACAATCATCCGAACAAAAATTCATATTTTTAATAAAATAAATTCGAAAATAAATAAATTTTTAGAAATTAAACCTTTGATTCTGCAGGTGTATGGATTACAGATTCTGAAAGAGCTTCTCAAGACCTTCAAATCCAGTACTCGAGCTTTTCAAACAAAGATCACTAACACCTTCAAAAGTTGGTTTGATTTTCAGAAAGGTTTATTAATATATGATTTTTCTCTGTAAAAATTATATATTTATCTGTCTGCAAATGATTTTGATACGAAATAAAATACGGAAAAAGGCTATTTATAATTACGGAAAATTAGTATCCCGTTGGATCATTCCGGATATAAAACGGTACGTTTATTTGTAAAAACTGATCCAAACGATATCGGTTTTCGGGATAATTATCCAGATCAGTACAATTTGTACTGCGGTCTTGGTCTCAGCGCTCAGTTACACGTACTACGAAGTGATAATTGTGATAGTTTAATAAAAAGCTCCCGTTTATCGAAAATACGGGTTTTATTAATTTACCGAAACGAATATTGTATCGAAAATGTTGCGCCGGGACCCGCGCAGAACAAACCGTACGCCGGATCGAAAAAGTCGAAACATGGAATATGCTCGGAATATTACAATTAGGTTAGGAAGGAGTTCTCGGAAGAGTTTCGGGTTCCAAAAACGTAACAACGACTGACGTCGGTTGGTTCCCGTTTTATAAAAATAGATTTTAAATTCCCGGAAAAAGATTTTATAAATTTCATATGATCCGTATAAATCCATAAATCAATATAAAAATAATTAGGAAGATATGACAATTATCTATATTTTATTTTGAATATATAAAAATTAAAATACTCAATTATCATTATTTTTGAATATTCAAGTACAGATAACATTTAACAATTATTCACAGAATAAATACTGAACACACAAAATAATTATTTCATAGCAAAATAATTGCACGATATATCCCGGATATTACATGTGTGCTATTGATTCTAAAGGAAATTGAGACGAGCATTTACCCCCGGTAGAATTTTCTTACAGCAACAGTTATCATGCCAATATTGGGATGCCACCCTATGAAACCCTTTATAGATGCAAATTCAGATCTCCAGTGTATTGAAACGAAATAGGAAAACGCAAAATACTTGGACCTAAATTGGTGCAGCAGACAAAGAAAGCTATTAAAGATATCCAGAAAAGATTGATAACAGCACAAGATCGGCAAAGGAAATATACAGATTAATCAAGGAAAGATATGAAATTCGAAGAAGAAAGTTTGGTATTACTGAAACTATCACCGTGAACGGAATTAGTGAGATTTGGAAAGAAAGGAAAGCTGAGTCCAGGATATGTCGGATCTTTTTGGAATTTTAAAGCACGTTGGTAAAGTAGTTTACGAGTTGTCATTACCCCCGCACATGGAGAACATTCACAATGTTTTTCACGTATCAATGCTTAAGAAATATAATCCAGACTCCAGGCATGTAATAGAATATGAGCCAATAGAGCTTCAGGCAGATTTGTCTTATGTAGAGAATCCGATAGAGATTCTAGAGAAGAGAGGGAAAGTATTGAGAAATAAAGTGGTAAAGTTAGTAAGAGTATTGTGGAGAAACCCAAAGGTTGAGAAGTCAACCCGGAAGTTAGAAAGTGATATGAGAAAAAAGTACCCTCATTTATTTTCTTAGGAGATTCTGAGGACAGAATCCTTTTAAGGGGGGAAGGATCGTGTAATTATTTTTGCTAATAAATAATTATTATTCATGTTCAGTATCTATTTTGTGAATTATTTGTTAAGTGTTAAATGTGTTTGGATGTTTAAAAATGATATCAATTGAGTATTTTAATTTTTATATGTTCAAAATAAAATATAGATAATTGTCATATCTTCCTAATTATTTTTATGTTGATTTATGGATTAATAAGGATCATATGAAATTAATAAAATCTTTTTCCGGATATTTAAAACCTATTTTATAAAAACGGGAATCAACCGACGTCACCCGATGTTACATTTTTGGAACCCGAAACTCTTCCGAGAACTCCTTCCTAACCTAATTGCAATATTCTGAGCATTTTCCGTGTTTCGACTTTTTCGATCCGGCGTACGGCTTGTCCTGCGCGGGTCCCGGCGCAACATTTTCGATACAATATTCGTTTCGGTAAATCAATAAAACCCGTATTTTCGATAAACGGGAGCTTTTTATTAAACTATCCCAATTATCACTTCGTAATACGTGTAACCAGGCGCTGAGACCAAGACCGCATTACAAATTGTACTGATTTGGATAATTATCCCGAAAACCGATACCGTTTGGATCAGTTTTTATAAATAAACGTACCGTTTTATATCCGGAATGATCCAACGGGATACTAATTTCCCGTAATTATAAATAGCCTTTACCGTATTTTATTTTGTACCGGAAATCATTTGCAAACAATATTTACAGAATTTTTACAGAGAAAATACTATAATTATATTATGTTCTTCATAATCAAACACAAATTCGGAGGCGTTATCGATATCCGATTTTGGCGTACATATACTCAAAACGAAGCTACTGAAATCTAGAATCCAAATCTTCCATCAATTTCAACCCAGAAACATCAGGTGATTTTCTATTTAATTATTTATATTCGAATTTCTTGGTATTTAAATTATGAATTTTTGTACGGATGATTGTTTGATTGATTTGATGCTTGTATGTTGTAGATCTTTTCTTCCTGATCATTTTGGTATGTCATATGATCAATTTGGAGTTCAATAACATGTTCAAATTAGGGTTTGATTCTCGAATTGTATAACTAGGGTTTATATTCGTTTGAATGTTCTTGATTAAAATTGGGGGTTTCTTATTTAAGGATTATTAGATGTTCTAAAGGGGTGGGTTTTGTTCCCCTTGAAATTTGCAATCTATTCATATATAGTACGTTATCAGACGATTCCTGGATTGAACGGAGTTGTCGTTTGAAGTTTCGCCGGATTTATATAAACTCGCCGGCGGCGAGTTTTCCTCGGGTTATTACGATCGATTTACAGCTTGTTTGATGAAATAAATTGCATGAATAGGTTCCTAAGATTATAATCTACGTTTCCCCGTTGATTTGGTCGTGTTCTGGGTTGTTTTTGAGCTCGTCGGAAAGCTCCAAGTCGCCGGCAATGGCTGCGCCGGCGACGTGAGGTAGAAGATGGCAAAAGTGCAGAAAGGTCCCTGACCTTTCTGTACTCTTGCAGTTTGGTCCATGACGTTTTAAAAACTTATAACAATTTGATTTCTGTTTAAAATCCTTTAAAACTTTGATTTCTTTTTATAAAAATCATTTTAAAAATTGTTTTTAATTCCTAAAAATTCTGTAAATAATTATTTTAATTCTAGAAATTATTTTTAATTCAAAAATAAATCTGAATTAATTAGTTAATTAATTTTAGTTAATGATTAATTGATTAATTGGTCAATTAGTTCGAAAATTAATTGATTAATTGATTTAATTAATTATTAATTGATTTTAATTAATTATTTAATTAGATTTTATTATTTAAAAATGATTTAAAAATTCCGAAAAATAGTTTCGAGCTTTAAAATATTATTCTAAATTATTTTCAAGGCTCGATAATTATTCTAAAATTGTTTCGGAGCCAGAATTGGCCAACCGAACCCTGTTTATTATTCCGAAATTGATCCAACGACTCGTTTTAATTCCGAAAAATGTTTTAAAAATCATTTTAAATACCAGAAAGCCTATTTATGACCCGAAATGTCTTTATAAATGATATGTCATTGATTATGTGATGAATTATGTGTTATATGTGACTTGTTGATTGACTGTCGGTCTATATATTCGGTGATTACTTGTTTATAGCATAACTTTTGATCCGTTAATCGGATTTAGGTGAAACGAAGGGTGGATAGAAGTATGTGTTAAACAGAATCGTATGAGTGGAATATTGATAGATACTTATGATGCCTAGCAGAGTAAGCAAGGCGTAAGAAAGAGAAGCAGGTGATCAGAAAATAGAATTGACATGTAAAAAATACAGCAAGTGAGCAGAGATTAGAAGCGAGGCATAGGAGAAACAGATGAATGGTGGTTGAATAGAGTCGTAGACAAGTACAAGTGAGGTTGGAATCAATTATGATAAGGCAAGTACTTCCAAACCTTTCTCGAGATTTATTGCAAATATTTCTAAAATCTCTTGTGACCTATTGTTAATATTTAAAATAGCTCTATTTTATATTGGAAATACTTTGAATCCTCCAGCCTTGAACCTGAGCCACATCATTTGATCTTTGAGCCGTAAGCCTTATTCTTTGTGAACCATTTCTTGTGGATTTACCAAATATTAAACCACACAAATACGATACTACTCCACAAATATATATCCATCATATACCAAACACTGGAACAAAATTGTTTATATATACAGAAACTTTTATACTTAACTATACCTTGTGATATCGAAGCACAAAAGCTTTGTAAAAACACTATTCATCTAATACTCGATTATCCTACCGGCTGGAGGCCACTTCTTTTATGAACTTTGACATACCCTTTCGGTAACCATGAATTTTCACCATGCTTTTATACAAATGTTTTATTTTTACTGATTATGATATGGTTTTATTGAATTCTATTGTTTATCATATTGAACTGTTTAGAATTGGATAGTTTTCTTTGTATGGACCAGATTCGTGGTCAGACCATATCGGTGGTCAGACCATATCGATGGTCAAGTTAGGCCAATGTGGGTCTCGGTTCCAGTAGTCAGAGCAATGCTATGTGTTTTGCTCGGGGTTAGTGCGTGACTGATCAGCAGCCTAACCTTGGTTTTAGAAACTTAAAATGAATATCCAATTCTATTGGTTGTTTAACAAGAAACTTGATTCTTTTGAATCATCTCATTTATTATTGTTTAACCTCAGTTATTGATAATATGACTTACTGAGCTAGTTAGCTCACTCTTGCAAATCTTTTTATATATTCTACAGTTAAGAAGGATATTGTTGTTAGCAAGGTTTCCCAGTTCAATGTTCGAGCTAGGATTCCAGACTATGATTGATCGAGCTAGCAGGAGCTATTGGCAATAGTGAGATAACAAGGTTGTAAGAATGATTTTATTATCAATTGTAAGTTAAATTAGTTGGGATTTGGTACGATGTAATAATTAAGGTTGTGGCTTATTTTCATACTTTAACCTATTGCGATCCGTGGTTTTGTGAAGAAGGGTCATTATAAATAATATTTCTTATTTAGGTTGATATATTGTGTTGTGTTGTGGACCCCAAACTTCTGACCCGGGTTTGGAGGGCGCCATAACTACTATCTTTACAAACTTGAACGAACCTCCTGTAGTGACCGGCCAATCCTACCTCTAGGAGTTGCCCTAACCATGGTCATGGATTCCTCAGTGGTCCTTTATTCATTCTTGTCAGGATCCTTCACGGGATCCTCCTCAGCAACAATCCCTTCTAGGACAACATCCTCAACCGCTACATCCTCAATATCAATATCATCCGGTCCAGCATTAGGACGCTCTATCGGATCCACAATCTGATCTCCAATTAGTAATAAAACATCATCGCGCTGTTACTCCTCAACCTCAGGGTTTGGAGTCCCGCTACCATATACGATAACGAACTACGCTTCTATCACGATATTTATAAAGGTCCCCATAAAGGTTTTAACTGTCAGTACTACGTTAGGTAGCCCGACTATGAACTTGGCAATAGTTCTTATTATCTTAGTTATTATCTTAACGTCACATCATCTCTGAGGTTTATAACGCTTAGCTCTGATACCATTTCTGTAATACCCCCAAATCCGGGGTCAGGGATCCGGGTTGTCACGAGTTCCATTTCCCTTAATAACACCCAGTCTTAATAAATAATCAACTACTCTGTACTGTGACCCCACAATAAACACACACACCACAAGTTATAGTCTCAGAGATGAATATCCAAAAATAATTACAAGTCGTTTTATTCCACAATTATATGCCAATACACCTTAAAAGGGTTTCTGAATAAATTTACATTTCTTTGCCATTATTACAATTCATAAATATACATAAATCTGGTACATCAAAAGTTGAAGCCTAGCCTATTGGTAGTTCCTACCTCAGCTACAGCGACATCAACGCCTATAGGAAACTGCGGAACGTTTCCTATCCGCTCGCGAATTGGGAGCTTGGTCCTGTTCATCTGGTCCTGTTCATCTTTTCTATCTGTTGTTGTGTGATGAAAGAAGAAGGCAAGGGTGAGCAGCACGCCCACCAAAATAATATGTATAATGATTTACAGTATATGAGCCTTCTCATAGTACTCATGAAAGTCTTGGTCAAAAGAAATGAACCAAGTTTGATATCTTAATGCGATGAAGTCGCAAAATATTCAGTATATATACATATATACTTTTCAAAATCTTGGAAGTCCTCTTCCATGCATAATATACATAGAGTTCCAGTTTATGACTGTATAAAACTATCGTTGCAAGGTGATCTCATATATCTAACCTTGTCTCAACGTTTTTCTGAAAATCTTTGACATGCATAAGATAATCATTTACTAGATATAAGTTTAAAAGATGAAGTTACAAGATACTCCAATATACTTATATCTTTTCCAAATACTACTTGAACTACCACCGTTCACGTTATAATTAGTTCAAAAGTTCATCACATAGATGAGACTACAAGATAATACTTGAATATATTCAATCTTTAAAATGTCATCAAAATAAAATGAAGTTATAAGATACTTCATTTGATGAAAACATCATTTTGAAAACTTGACCCTGCCAACACTCAACAATCGCCCAACCGTAGCCTTTCTATCGAAGTGCTCTGGGTAGTATTGCAGAAATATCCAATTGGATGATGAACTCATTACGGAAGTTTGCCGCGCCAGGAAGACCACTTACGATGATCAGTCGTAGTAGTGCAACCCCGCCATTTTCTACATGTAGAGGAGAACCTGTCGGATTTACTTGTCAACCGAACACTGGACTCCTAAGGAATGGACCGTCTTAGCGGAACTTCCGGGCCATTTGAGCCAATATAATAAGGCTGGGCCGGTGCTACTCGACCACTTACGCCACTCCTAGTTCAGATGAAATCCATGACTCTGAAACGTAAAGCTCGTCCCCCCTTTCCCCAAGTAGAAACTTGTTGATACGGCTCCACCCAGAAGTCGTATCTAGTTGGAAAGGAAAACTCATCAATATTTCCCAGGCGATGCCTGTTAATGGATTAACTTATTTCAAGAATTTTACTTCCCGAGTGTTGGGTAAGTAATCAAAAACTCTTTTATCAGAATAGCAACCTTGTTGCGAATATAAAATACACCACAGAGCCGGATCCCTCAGGTTTTGAGCGAGTATTTAAATCCCCTTCGAAAGGAGGATCTTAAATATAAAAATGAGTTTTGGGATCCGCCCTAACCTTTAAAAATCATTTTGAAGACTCAAAAACATTTTTAAGAATGTTTGGAGTGATGCTGATTTAATAAAATAAATCAATCCCAATATATTAGAAAATATCTGAATATTATTATTTAAATAATATTCCCATAAAGAATAATATAAAAATAATTGAAGTAGAAGTTTTAAAACTTATACTTTAAATGAATATCAAATAACCAAAGATATACTTATACGAAAGTACTATCTTTAATTGAATAATCAAAAATAAGTTTGATTCTCGACACATTATTCTTTAATAAAATAAAGAATATTAATTAGTAAATAATCGGAGTCATAAGTCCTCGAGTGAATATTCAAAATAATATTCATTAATAAAATAAACGGAGTCATATGTCCTTGAATGAATATTCAAAATAATATTCAATAAATAAAATAAGCGGAGTCATATGTCCTCGAATGAATATTCAAAATAATATTCATTAATAAAATAAAGTTATCGAATAAACCTTATTTGATTCATAGTTTAAAAAAAACTATTCATATATATATATATAAAAATATATTATACTCGGGAGCCTCGACTCCCGGTTTTAGAAAAAGTTCACCTTTTGATCCCCTATACTAAGGGTAACTCAAATACCGCTTATCTCAAGCATAGGTTTTATGCAACTAATAAGCATTTTAACCAACAGATATATAATTCAAGAATATGAAACAGACATGCATATATACCATATCACATGCTACAATATATCGCAAGAATTTGCTAATAACCAATATGCATTTATCGCAATATCATGCATATACACATATACATCACAACAACAGTTATACGGGTAGAAAACTTGCCTGAGTGCTCCCGGATAGGCTTAAGCTTAGAGTGGGTCCGATAACCTATGAACAACAACATAAGTCGGAATAATCCCCGGTCTCTTAAGAAACTAGACTTTAACTATTTAGAGTCCTAACGTTCGCTTTCGCGCTTAACGACTTACTTAAGTCGCTCGAGTACCCTCGGCTCCACCATTTTTAATAAATTAACCATTACGAGTTTTAAGGCGATTCTTTCCAAGTGTCTTACCAACTGCCTATTACACCTTACATAAATGTTTCATACTTCAATTAGTCCTTTAAGGTCTTTAACCTATGTTTCAAAGTAAGGCGAGGGGTAATGATTCGTTCGCGAAACGTCGTTACTTAAAACGGCCGTTTCTCCTAAACCGTATATCGGAATCAAACGAACCACATATTAAAACGAAGCTCGTAACATGAACTATCTAAACATGGCAATGGTCAAAACCTAGCAGGGAGTTCTCGGGTCCTAATGTTATGAACAAAAGCAGTCTAAAGGAAATCGGACATTACGACGGCTATGTTTATGTGATTTCCCAAATTTTATACCATTCCAATTCAACCCACAATCAATCCACAATCAAAACTCCATCCATACCATACTACAACAGCCCCAACAACTCAATATTACCAATTCATATTTATTTCTCAATTATGAACTAAGAGTTTACTTAAGTTCATTAACTAATAACCAAGACTTCCAACTCCAAAAATATCACAAAACCAACCAATCTCTAAACACACAATAATCATGCCTCTCATCAACTAAACTACTCATAACAAGCTTTAAACATGATTACACACCCATTACACTAACCCATCTTCTAAACATTAGAAAATCTATACAACAAAGCTTAAGACTAAGATCATGAAGAGTTATACCTTCCTTGAAGCTTTTAATCCATGAAAGATCCTTGGAATGCCCATGGAAGCCTTAATCTAACCTCCTACAAGCTTGATCTTTCAAAGAAATCAAGAACACAAAAATTAATTTCAAGAAGTACTATTCACCATCTTCTTCCTTGATTTATAAAAAAAAGATTGGCTTGGAATTAGAAGCTTAAACTTATAAGAAGTATGTAACTATCCATGGGGAAGCTTAGATAAATACCTTGCCAAATAGTAAGTGGTGGATCTTGGATCTTCATTTTTTAAGAAAAGGGGTCGAGAGCTTCATGAAGAAAATGGAGGGTTTTGTGTTTTGTTTGGTGAAAAATGAAATGTTTGGCTTGGTTGGTTGAATTTTGATTTGTTTTAGGTTAATTACCTAATTAACCTTGATTTTGTGTGGTTATCATTCAACCACACTTCCTCCCCCCATGTCATGCTTACATCATCAAGTGATGTCACCCTCCCTCCTTTGTCCTCTTCCTATTGGTTTGATGACATCATCCCCACTAATCCCTTTGATTAGCTTCTAATGGTTTACCTAATGACCGCTGATCTGTTATACGGTTCGCTTAACTTTCGTTCTCGTTTCTTGTTTGAGGGATCATACCCGGGAACTTATTACTTGGGTTTCCTTAACCTTTCTCCATACATTATATTCCTTTTCTGATCCTCTCTTATAATCCTTTAATTTAAATCCTTCTTATCCTGTTACCTTATACTCAATTCTTTCTGTATGTAGTGGATTTTCGGGAAAAAATCAAAGTGTTCAGAATTGGATTCTGACGATCTTTACAAATACTTATATACCATGTAGAGTACTAATAAAATCTCAGAATATCCATAACAGAACCCCTACATAGTGTGACATGAAAAGTTTTCTCATTTAGCATAATATGCAAAATCACTATTCATAAGGGTTTCAAAAATTTCCAAAAATTTGGGTTATTACACATACTATCTATCAACGCTCCACCTGCTCGGGCAACTCAAAGCTTTCTTCCTGGATTGGGATCAACACCTTGGGTATGAGAGGATCCCGAGGCTTGACCCGCTTCTTTACCACTCGAGTCCTAATTGGTTTCATATTCCTTCTTAACTGAAAATAATAAGGTGAATAACAACAAAAGGGGTGAGCCAAAAATTGCTCAACAAGTCCACAAAATATAAACAGTGTTAAGGCATTTTAAATGATTTCGTCATCCCAGGTATATCTGCAAAGATATAACCTTACGAGAATTGAAAGAAGGTCATTACTAGCGAGTACAAATAAACTAAACTGGATACAAGTTCGCATCTATATTATGCTGATCAGTCAGAATATAATGCAGATCCATATCTCAATATATAGATCCAGTCGGGTACCCAGGCACTACGACCCACGTCGAGGCACCAGTCATTCCGGTCCTCAGGATTAAGACACACTCAATCCCAAAATATCATTATCCAGTCCATCGCTTAGCAACCGGGACAATCGGTATACTTTGATATATTCTAAACACTAGAATATATCAATCTCCATGTGTTACCAACAGAATATGAATCAAGAATCCAAAGAAACGGAGAAATCAAGAATTGAAATGAAATATGAACAAAGGAATAGGGATTGTATATTAGTGATCAAGAACAATAATCAAGAGAATGTAAATGTGATTAACATTTAGATCAATATCACTATTCTGAAAGTTGAATAGGGGAAAAACTTGCCTTCTGCGCGACTCACTACAATTGAATCACTTCCGCCTATCACCTTGGACTATTACCGACTCAACTGGCCTGGCTGGCTTAGCTTCTTTTGGCAAAACAGACTGGTTAAGTCACGTCATACTTCATTTGCATCTTGAATCGACTTCAAACCGATCCTAACATCTACCCATGCGCTTATGACCGACTTGTGTATTACATATAAGCAAGTAAGACTCAATTAACCACGTAATACACATAAGCACATAAGCACATAATCATTTTTATAGTTAAAAATAGTTTTTTTGGAACCAAAATCGACTCGCTGATCACTCAACTGATCGTTATCTGACCCGTTTCCCATTTTTCCTGAATTTTTCGGACTCGTCTCGGCACGTAACTCGACTGATAATCAAACAAGTCACAAAATCAACTAACTTCTAAAAGAAATTAAGCTTTGCTATTATTTTTAATGAAAAGGATTCATTTTTCTGAGTTAACAGGCTTTCGTTTCACGCAAAACGGACTAACGGTTGAATTATTATTAATTAAATACTGATAATTTCATTTATTAATCATTATAAATAATTATTCCTAATTTTTAAAACCCAACAATAATTTTTAAATCATTATTTAAGAAAATCAGAATTAAAAATAATTTTTCTATAATTTTTGAAATTAAAATGAATTTAATATGATTTATTGAAAATTATTTGATTAATTATCAAAATAATTAATCACTTTTAAATAATTAATAAGTAATAAATAAATAATAAATAATTAAGAAAATAATTCAATCTGATTTTTAGAAAATAATTCAGAATTATTTATAATATAAATTAATTAATTAAATAATTAATTAATCAATTTACAAAATAAATAAAACTGATTTTTAAAATTAATAAAAATAAAAAGTAAAAATAATTTCCAGAAACATATGTCAGAAAACAGACATCTGACAAGGTGGATCAAAACCGGGTTCTGGAAACGGTTCAACCGGTTTGAATTCCGGGTCTGTGAAGAACACCACCGGAATCTGGGTTTAAACCCAGAATCCGGCGACTTCACCGGACTCCGGCGAGTCCAATTCCTGGCCAAACGGACACCGTTTGGTTCTGTTTTTGATCCCAAAACATCCCAAACTACTTCCCCATTCTGTTTCAGGCCAAAATCGACCAGAAACATCCCTGGATATCATTCTCCGATCAAAATCATCAAGAACTCCGGCCAAAAATCCAAATCAATCATTTGTACATAACATCAAACGTTATATAGTGCAAAATGAAGCTAAGAACATATACAATCAAAGTCCTAACATTACAAGAACCAAATATTCACAGAAATCATCGAGTTGTGTTTTGAAAATTCGACCTAAACCCTAGAAATCGTGAATCACTATCCAAGCATCGTTTGTTCAATTAAACACCATGAATCGACTGTAAATCATCTAACAAAGCTATATCAATCATCAAAACAACAAAATAACCCCAGAATCAAAAAGCCCTAATTCGAACATAAACCCTAGAAATCAAAAATCAAAAACGATGCAATAAAACTTGAAATTGATGCAAGAAACAGAAAGAACAGATAAAAACCTTCAATTTGGATACTCGAATCACTTGTTTTGGTGCTGTAATCAGATCAAAATCACGACTTCAATTCCTGACCCGAACCTGTTCTTCCCGACCCGATTTCAGAGGATTTTTAGTAATTTTGCATATTTTAATGATTAATTATAATTAATTAAATAAAAATTAGGCTATTTATAGTAGTAAAAATAATACTCCTAATTAAAATTAAGGGGCTAATTATACATAAAATAAAAATATTGGGCCCTAATTTTTATAATTTTTGAGTATTAAAATTTAATTTATAAATATTTTATATATGCAATATATATGCCAAAAATTCCCAAAAATTGTGAATAATGCAAAAATGCAAAGAAACAATATAAATGAAAGTCCTATAATTTTATAAAAATAAAAATGTGATTTTTGTTGGGTTTTTGACACCCAATGGGGCCCGGAAAAGTCATTTTTCGCAAAACGAGAAAATTTATAAATTATCTAGATGTTCAGAACAAGGCGATTGTAAAAGCCATTTGATGAAAAATAAGGCCTATTATTTTATTTGAAATACTGGCTTTAAAATCATCGTTTGGGTCGTAAACGTTTGAAATAAAACCTATGAATGCATAATAAAATATCTGAAAAATACCTTAAAAATACAGAAATGACATGGGATACACGTATCACGTAACAGTTAGGGTTTATTAGATAATCACACATAAATGACATATTAATACACATATTTTATTATAATCATGATATAATATAAACGTAAAGTTCCCAGTCGTTACATCCTTCCCCCCTTAAAAGGATTCTGTCCTCAGAATCTTCTATGGAAACAAATGAGGGTATTTCTCTAACATTTCACATTTGAGTTCCCAGGTTGATTCTTCAACCATAGGATTTCTCCACAACACTCGCACTAAATATACAGACTTATTTCTCAACACTTTCTTTCGTCGATCTAAAATTCTTACCGGCTTTCTATAGAAGACAAATCAGGTTGGATTTCTATCGGCTCATACTCGATTACATGCCTAGAATCAGGATTATATCGCTTAAGCTAATTCGTATGCAACTTTTCCCACTTTCTTCAAAATTTCAAACGGTCCAACGTATCGTGGTTTCAATTTACCCTTATTGCTAAATCTGGTTAATCCTTTCCATGGCGATATTTTGAGTGGTACGTTTTCTCCTTCCCGATAGTCCATATCTTTTCTGGCTTGATCTGCATATTTGCGTTGCCTGTTTTGCGCTGCAGCGAGTCGTTTTCGAATGAGTTCAATCTTTTCTTTTGTCTGTTGAATTAGTTCTGGACCCAAAATTTTGCGTTCTCCAACTTCATCCCAATATACTGGTGATCTGCATTTTCTCCCGTACAATGCTTCAAACGGTGGCATTCCAATGCTGGCGTGATAACTGTTATTATAAGAAAATTCCACCAGAGGTAAATGTTCAACCCAGCTGCCTTCAAAATCGATCGCACAAACTCGTAACATGTCTTCAATCGTTTGGATAGTTCTTTCACTTTGCCCATCGGTTTGCGGATGATAAGCGGTACTCATGTTCAATTTAGTTCCAAGACATTCTTGAAATTGTCTCCAAAATCTTGAGTTGAAACGAGGATCTCGATCAGACACGATAGATACTGGAACTCCATGCCGCATCACAATTTCTTTGAGATATATGTGCACTAGCTTGTCGAGTGAAAATCTTTCATTGATTGGTAGAAAATGTGCCGACTTCGTGAGTCTGTCAATGATTACCCATATCGCATCATGATTTACCTTTGTCATTGGTAGTCCTACCACAAAATCCATCGCTAGATGTTCCCATTTCCATTCTGGAATGTCTAATGGTTGCAATAATCCACTCGGATGTTGATGTTCTGCTTTAACTCGCTGGCATGTGTAGCACTTACTTATCCATTCAGCTATTTCCTTCTTCATGTTCAGCCACCAGAAGTTTTCTTTCAGATCACGATACATTTTTGTACATCCTGGATGAATGGAATACTTCGAATTGTGCGCATCTCGCATTATTTCTTCTTTTAATTCTGCTACGTTAGGGATCCAGATTCTCGACGCAAAGCGTAAAATTCCTTCATTATCTTTCTGAGTTGTGATTTCTTCTCCCGTCAGGTCGTCATCTTGACTCATCACTTCATTTTGACAGCGGCGAATCTTTTCTAACAATTCCGGTTGGAAAGTCATAGTGTAGATAGCTTCTGCAGATTCATTGGGAATACGAATCTCAATTTCCAATTTGTCAAATTCCTTGATTAAGTCTTCACACGATGTTAATCGATTCAATCTTTCTTTCCTGCTCAGCGCATCTGCTACAACATTTGCTTTCCCTGGATGATAACTGATCGTGACGTCGTAATCCTTTATCAATTCCAGCCATCGACGTTGTCGCATGTTCAGCTCCTTTTGCGTAAAGATATACTTTAGACTTTTATGATCTGTGTAAATTTCACATTTTTCACCATAAAGATAATGTCTCCAAAGCTTCAACGCAAATACGATCGCTGCCAATTCCAGATCATGAGTGGGATATTTTTGTTCATGAGATTTAAGTTGTCTCGAAGCATATGCGATGACGTTACCGTGCTGCATCAGTACACATCCTAACCTGCGATACGAAGCGTCGCTGAAAATAACGAAATTTCCTAGCTCATCTGGAAATACAAGTACTAGTACGGTTACTAACCGATTTTTCAGCTCTTGAAAACTTTCTTCACACTTATCACTCCATTCAAACTTTTCACTTTTTCGAGTTAACTTGGTCAGCGGCGTTGCTATTTCGCAAAATCTTTGACAAACCTTCGATATATCCTGCCAATCCCAAGAAACTTCGAACTTCTGTCGGCGTCCTTGGTCTTTCCCAATTTAACACAACTTCAATCTTCGCTGGATCGACTTGGATGCCTTCTCTACTGATAATATGCCCTAGAAATTGTACTTCTCTTAACCAGAATTCACATTTCGAAAATTTTGCGTATAGTTGCTCTTTCCTCAGAATTTCCAAAGCTATTCTCAAGTGTTCTGCATGCTCTTCTTCTGACTTGGAGTAAATCAAGATGTCATCAATGAATACAATCTCGAATTTATCCAAATATTTCTTGAATACTCTGTTCATCAAATCCATGAATGCTGCTGGCGCGTTTGTCAGACCGAATGCCATTACCAAAAACTCGTAATGCCCATATCTTGTACGAAACGCAGTCTTTGGAATATCTTCAGCTTTAATCTTCAATTGATGATAGCCTGATCGCAAATCTATCTTTGAAAACCATGCTGCTCCTTTTAGCTGATCGAACAAATCGTCGATTCTCGGTAAGGGATACTTGTTCTTTATAGTGAGTTTATTCAATTCCCTATAGTCAATGCATAATCGCATGCTGCTGTCCTTCTTCTTCACAAATAACACCGGTGCACCCCATGGGGATACACTAGGTCGTATGATGCCTCGGTCTAGAAGATCTTGCAGTTGTGTTGACAATTCCTTCATTTCGACTGGAGCCATCCGATATGGAGCTTTCGAAACTGGTTATGTACCTGGTGCTAGATCAATTGTGAACTCAATTTCTTGATCTGGTGGTAACCCTGGAAGCTCGTCTGGAAAGATGTCTGGAAACTCGCACACAACTAGAATGTCTTCTATTCTAGGACTTCCTCTTTCAGTATCTAACACGTAAGCTATGTACGCCTCACATCCTTGTCGAAGCAATCATTTAGCCTG
Organism: Apium graveolens; assembly: GCF_009905375.1. Classification (NCBI taxonomy): domain Eukaryota; kingdom Viridiplantae; phylum Streptophyta; class Magnoliopsida; order Apiales; family Apiaceae; genus Apium; species Apium graveolens. Next base: position 272,986,468 of record NC_133652.1, on the reverse strand, counting down.
CATCACAGTAAGAAATTTCTTCTGTTGTTTTTCGCCTTTGAATATTACCGTTGCATTTTCCGCAGTTCGCAATTTGACTCTCTTATTCGCGCAATCTATCTGAGCGTTATGACATGCTAACCAATCCATTCCCAAGATAATATCGAATTCTCCTAGCTTAAAAGGAATTAAATCTACCGAAAAATGATGTCCGGCTATTTCTATATCACACGCAGGACATACTCGATCTACCGGAACTTGGTCGTCATTCGCTAATTTTATAATTAACGTTTCGCCCAACCATTCGATTTGACAATGTAACTTATCAAGAAATTCTTCAGAAACAAATGAACGAGTAGCTCCAGAATCAATTAATATTTTTGAACTTACGGAATTCACCAAAAGCGTACCTGCAATAACACTCGGACTCTGCACCGCTTCTTTCATGGTCATGTTAAAAGTTCTTATTTTGGGTTGATTAGGCGGCGGCAGAGGTAATGCTAACACTCTCGGAACACTGGCTGCCATAGCCGGTCCTTTGCAATTTTTGGCGATATGCCCTTTCTTTCCACACTGGAAACAAGTCATCTCTGCTGTTCTACCTGTTGGACATTCGTTAGAATAATGCCCTTTCTGCTTACACCGATAACACGTTACATCCCTTTTGATACATACACCAGTATGCTTTCGATTATATGTCTTGCAGTATGGCACTGGAACTCTGACCATTCCCTGCTGACTGGAGGTTTGGAAACGATTACCTGCCTTCTGTGAACCTTGTCCTATCCTTTTAAAATTCAAATTTTCCCGGGCTTGGAATCCCGGCTTTCTGCTGGAGCGATCTTGGAAACTTCCCTGTCCCTTGTCTTGCTGAGATCTTTCACTTTCCCCTTCTATAATCAAAGCTTTCTGAACTACGGCGGTATACGTCGTTAATTCGAAAACTGCAACTTGGCCACGAATCCATGGTCGTAACCCTTCTCGAAACCTTTGAACTAACTTCTCTTCAGTGTTAACCTGTTCTGGAACAAACCTAGCCAACTCAGTAAATTTGGCTTCATATTCTGCCACGAACATATTTCCCTGCTTCAGTTCTAGAAACTTAATCTACATTTGATTCTTCACATAGCGAGGAAAATGCTTTTCTAAAAACAACTCTTTAAACCTATCCCATGCAATAACTTCTTCACCCTCTAAGGCCTTTTTAGATTCCCACCAATAATTCGCCTCTCCTTTCAACAAGTAACTAGCAAAATCAGTCTTCTGGTCCTCACCTACCTTCACTAGTGTGAACGCTTTCTCTACTTCTTTTAACCAGGTGGTAGCTTTAAAATTAGTAGTCCCTTCAAACTCTGGAGGTTTAACTGACTGAAACTGCTTAAAAGTAACAACATGTAATACTTGTGGTAATTGAGGCTCAGGACGAGGTGGTTGTTGTAACATTTATTGTTGTATCTGCTGTTGTTGATGCTGCATCTGCTGCTGCATCATTACCATCTGTTGTTGCATCAGATGGAATATTTGGTTCATGGTCTCATTAGTTTGGTCTTCAGAATTGCTGTTAGAGGTCTCAGCCTTAGTCTTTCTTTTTGGTGCCATCTTCTTCTGATAATAAAACAGGTGATATTTATTTAACAGTTTAATAAACAATTGACAATATGTATGGAAAACAATTTATCCTGTATTAATAACATGGTTTATTTAAAGAAAACAGTGTCTGAATGTACAGACTCGAAATGTAAACAATTAAATAAAATAATTGTTCTCTTTTTTTTCAACAGGAATTATAATATGAAAAACTGTAAAGTGAAAGTAAATGCCGTAAAACTGTAAAGACTGAAATTTAAATAAAAGAATTTAAAAAAGTTTATCTTATATATATGTGACACCAGCTTCAGGTGTAAATGCTTGATACAAAAAGTCTCGGGCTACTGGTCATCACTACGGCTACAAGTCACACTATCGCTACAAGTTAAACTACTACTACAAGTTAAACTACTGATACACACATACACACTACTAAGTTATACTATATTGCCTCTATATACATATGTACTCTGGAGTCACTGTCTCAAACCATCTCAGAACCCAGGCGGAATACACCTAAGCTCCTCTCTAAGTGCTTGGACCAAAGTCTGTGCCAAGCGAAAAACCCTGTAGAACTCTGCAAAAGAAGGAGGTCCATCATGAGTCAAATCATCCAGCTCCCAAGTAGCACTCATCAACACTGACTGTAATCGCTGTCTCATATAATAATCCGGCTATAGGGCTGCTAACGGTCCTCTGTCCCTCTGATCAAACAGATGCATAATCTCCCGACACTGTGCCCGCCAATACTCCACATCATCCCTCATAACTCTATACTCATGGTATGGTACCATATGCGGCTGAGCAATCTGTCCTACTGACTCCTGGGAAGGAACCCTCAGAATACCTGCACCCTGCTGGGGTAAACCTAACTGTAGATCCACATCATGCTCTCCCATCCCCTTTACTGGAATCATCTGAACTATGTCCGGCTCTGGGGCATGCACTGGTACAGGAGGTAACAATGGTGGTGGTGGTAACTCCTGCTCAATACCTAGTATAAACTGGTGCTCAACAGGTAAAGGAACCATCGGCTCGAAGAACTCAAATGGATCAAACATCTCTATGGGGTCATGCACTATCCCCTGTACTGGTGGTACCGGCTCCTGTGGCAATGGTGGTGGAGGTGGTAGAGGAGGAAACATATACTCACATACTGGAGGTATGACTGGTGCTGCTGGTCCAGTGACTGTCCTCTCGGAATATGCAGAATAACCAGAACATGCCTTCTGATAATATACCAAAGAAAAGAAAAGGTCACTAACAATCCTACGATTCATATTTCCCTATTCTAATCTGATCTAAAGCCTAACACTATTCTTCCTAATCTAACTATCCCTATCTTATGTGATCTCCCTATCCTATCTTAATCCTAATGTTCTTGTTTTCAGGGACCAAACCTATAGCTCTGATGCCAAAACTGTAACGCCCTCAAGACCCGGGGTATAAGTCTGGGGGTTACTAGCTAATCACCAAACCTGTATAATTTGATTAACAATTAATAAAGAAATAAAATTAAACCCCTTTAACACTAACCAGGATCTTTTTAGGTTGAAGTATGAAAACAAGAACCACTAACTACTTTATTACAAACCAACATTCAAAGTCTCACAAACTCTTTTTATTACAAACCATTGTCTAATTCATTTTAAACTAAGTTCAACTTTTATTCAAACACACACACATACTATCTATCAACACTCCACCTGCTCGGGCAACTCAAAGCTTTCTTCCTGGATTGGGATCAACACCTTGGGTATGAGAGGATCCCGAGGTTTGACCCGCTTCTTTACCACTCGAGTCCTGATTGGTTTCATATTCCTTCTTAACTGAAAACAATAAGGTGAATAACAACAAAAGGGGTGAGCCAAAAATTGCTCAACAAGTCCACAAAATATAAACAGTGTTAAGGCATTTTAAATGAATTCGTCATCCCAGGTATATCTGCAAAGATATAACCTTACAAGAATTGAAAGAAGGCCATTACTGGCGAGTATAAATAAACTAAACTGGACACAACTTCACATCTATATTCTGCTGATCAGTCAGAATATAATGCAGATCCATATCTCAATATATAGATCCAGTCGGGTAACCTGGCACTACGGCCCATGTCGAGGCACCAGTCATTCCGGTCCTCAGGATTAAGACACACTCAATCCCAAAATATCATTATCCAATCCATCGCTTAGCAACCGGGACAATCGGTATGCTTTGATATATTCCAAACACTAGAATATATCAATCTCCATGTGTTACCAACAGAATATGAATCAAGAATCCAAAGAAACGGAGAAATCAAGAATTGAAATGAAATATGAACAAAGGAATAGGGATTGTATATTAGTGATCAAGAACAATAATCAAGAGAATGTAAATGTGATAAACATTTAAATCAATATCATTATTCTGAAAGTAGAATAGGGGAAAAACTTGCCTTCTGCGCGACTCACTGCAATTGAATCACTTCTGCCTATCACCTTGGACTATTACCGACTTAACTGGCCTGGCTGGCTTATCTTCAGTTGGCAAAACAGACTGGTTAAGTCACGTCGTACTTCATTTGCATCTTGAATCGACTTCAAACCGATCCTAACATCTACCCATGCGCTTATGACCGACTTGTGTATTACATATAAGCAAGTAAGACTGAATTAACCACGTAATACACATAAGCACATAATCATTTTTATAGTTAAAAATAGTTTTTTTAGAACCAAAATCGACTCGCTGATCACTCAACTGATCGTTATCTGACTCGTTTCCCATTTTTTCGGAATTTTTCGGACTCGTCTCGGCACGTTACTCGACTGATAATCAAACAAGTCACAAAATCAACTAACTTCTAAAAGAAATTAAGCTTTGCTATTATTTTTAATGAAAAGGATTCATTTTTCTGAGTTAACAGGCTTTCGTTTCACGCAAAACGGACTAATGGTTGACTTATTATTAATTAAATACTGATAATTCCATTTATTAATCATTATAAATAATTATTACTAATTTTTAAAACCCAACAATAATTTTTAAATCATTATTTAAGAAAATCATAATTAAAAATAATTTTTCTATAATTTTTGAAATTAAAATGAATTTAATATAATTTATTGAAAATTATTTGATTAATTATCAAAATAATTAATCACTTTTAAATAATTAATAAGTAATAAATAAATAATTAAGAAAATAATTCAATCTGATTTTTAGAAAATAATTCAGAATTATTTATAATATTAATTAATTAATTAATTAATCAATTTACAAAATAAATAAAACTGATTTTTAAAATTAATAAAAATAAAAAGTAAAAATAATTTCCAGAAACATATGTCAGAAAACAGACATCCGACAAGGTGGATCAAAACCGGGTTCTGGAAACGGTTCAACCGGGTTGGATTCCGGGTTTGTGAAGAACACCACCGGAATCTGGGTTTAAACCCAGAATCCGGCGACTTCACCGGACTCCGGCGAGTCCAATTCCTGGCCAAACGGACACCGTTTGGTTCCGTTTTTGATCCCAAAACATCCCAAACTACTTCCCCAATCTGTTTCAGGCCAAAATCGACCAGAAACATCCCTGGATATCATTCTCCGATCAAAATCATCAAGAACTCCGGCCAAAAATCCAAATCACTCATTTGTACATAACATCAAACTTTATATAGTGCAAAATGAAGCTAAGAACATATACAATCAAAGTCCTAACATTACAAGAACCAAATATTCACAGAAATCATCGAGTTGTGTTTTGAAAATTCGACCTAAACCCTAGAAATCGTGAATCACTATCCAAGCATCGTTTGTTCAATTAAACACCATGAATCGACTGTAAATATCTAACAAAGCTATATCAATCATCAAAACATCGTAATAACCCCAGAATCAGAAAGCCCTAATTCGAACATAAACCCTAGAAATCAAAAATCAAAAACGATGCAATAAAACGTGAAATTGATGCAAGAAATAGAAAGAACATATCAAAACCTTCAATTTGGATACTCGAATCACTTGTTTTTGGTGTTGTAATCAGATCAAAATCACGACTTCAATTCCTGACCCGAACCTGTTCTCCCCGACCCGATTTCAGAGGTTTTTTGGTAATTTTGCAGATTTTAATGATTAATTATAATTAATTAAATAAAAATTAGGCTATTTATAGTAGTAAAAATAATACTCCTAATTAAAATTAAGGGGCTAATTATACATTAAATAAAAATATTGGGCCCTAATTTTTATAATTTTTGAGTATTAAAATTTAATTTATAAATATTTTATATATGCAATATATATGCCAAAAATTCCCAAAAATTGTGAATAATGTAAAAATGCAAAGAAACAATATAAATGAAAGTCCTATAATTTTATAAAAATAAAAATGTGATTTTTGTGGGGTTTTTGACACCCAATGGGGCCCGGAAAAGTCATTTTTCGCAAAACGAGAAAATTTATAAATTATCTAGATGTTCAGAACAAGGCGATTGTAAAAGCCATTTGATGAAAAATAAGGCCCATTATTTTATTTGAAATACTGGTTTTAAAGTCATCGTTTGGGTCGTAAAACGTTTGAAATAAAACCTATGAATGCATAATAAAATATCTGAAAAATACCTTAAAAATACAGAAATGACATGGGATACACGTATCACGTAACAGTTAGGGGTTTTCAGATAATCACACATAAATGACACATTAATACACATATTTTATTATAATCATGATATAATATAAACGTAAAGTTCCCAGTCGTTACAGTGGTATCCTAGGGAATCAAACTTTAAACTAATAGGTTACTCAGATGCAGATTCTGCAGGGTGCAAAATTGACAGGAAAAGCACAAGTGGAAGCGGCCAATTTCTTGGAGGCAGATTAATTTCTTGGTTTAGCAAGAAACAAAAGTCAATTTCCACATCAACTGCAGAGGCAGAGTACATTGCTGCAGGACGTTGTTGTGCACAAATTCTTTGGATGAAGAATCAGTTACTGGATTATGGGTTAACATATTCTAAAATACCCATTTACTGTGATAATCAAAGTGCTATTGCTATGACAGGTAATCCAGTTCAACACTCAATGATAAAGCACATCAGTATAGGTACCACTTCATAAGGGAAGATGTGATGGAAGGTACAGTGGAATTGCACTTTGTTCCAACATATCAACAACTAGCAGATATCTTCACAAAACCACTGTCTGAAGCTACTTTTACAAGATTGGTAAATGAACTTGAAATGGTTTCAGGTTCTTTCTCTAGATCTGTTTAGTTTATGTTCTGATACATCAGACTTTATGATCAGTATTTACAGATATTACTATCTTTATGTAATCTGTGCATAAATTGAAATTTACCTAAGTGCTGATTGTTGTCTGATGTGAATTTCTAAACTCTGATAGTGATATGAATGTTTCTGTGACTATTCAATCCAATGAGGATAACTGTGCTAGATGTTGACCTAGTAGTCTCTAAATACTAGAGATCCCAAGTTTGAAGTAATTGTTTATGTGGAAATCTTTTAACACAAGCAAATTCTGATATTGAGCTTGGTTAGGTTTACTTTGTGTATCTTATTACTAAGTCAAAAACTAGAATATTGCTTCTTATCTATTAAGTTCTGATGTTGGTAAATCTTATGGATGTACTAAGTGCTGATAAGCCTCACTTATTAAAAGAAAAAGTAAAGAAAAAAAATAAATATCAGGTACTCCTTTGAGATCTAGAGAAAAATATATGTGGAAGGGAAGATCCAAGTGCATTGCTGGTATTAAGTAATATGCATTAGAAAAGCAAAATAAAATTTTCTTGGTGACTTTTTACATTCTCTGATTACTGGAGAAATACTCTGATAATAGTAGATAAGCAGTTGTGACTCAGTTACACTGAGGAGCTTCTGTGAAAAAGAATATCAAAAGATGCATAAAATGAGCACAAAACAGTTGAGGTGGACTCATGCATGAACTCATTCTATAGTAGACTTCAGACTAATGACAGATTTTGAGCAAAGTTCTTAGTTATGCCTTATTTCTAAGATGTACTGAAGTGAATCAGACTTTACTCTTTGTCTGATATTTAGCTTAAAACACACACTTACACTCCATATGAATGATGGAAATTACTGTGGTGATCAATGTTGTTTTAGATGAACAGTTTAAGTGTCAGTTGCATAAATTCTGAGGACAAGTTCTAATGATTAAGTTCTGAGGAAACCATATCAGTATTTGTGTAAAGAATTACAGGAATAAACATTCACTTTTTGAGTACAGAAGCCATATTCTGATGACCTTTAAATTCTGATAATAATCAAGTTCTGATGCTTACGTGGCAGTATTTATTTATTTGATTTATTTTTGGTCAATATTTGAACGGTTCTATTTTATCAGATATTGGTTTAAGTGAGATAAAGACAGTCATAATCATTTGTTTAGTGGGAACAGTTTTTTTATTGAAAAACTGCATGTGCATAGTAATCATTACTTCTTTCCCGTGCCCATTAACTATTGTCTTAACCACTGAATGGCTGACAGGTGTAAAGACTGTTTAAATTCGTCTTAACTGCTGTCAAGTGGCGTGTATAAGTAAAAGAGAGAAAATATTTTAAATATTTTATCTACTTTTGTATTCTATACTCTCTCTCTTTTCTCTTATTCTCTCTATATTCACTGACAGTTTTTACACAGACATTTTACCAAACACCTTTCAGGCATTCTTATTTCTCACTTCTTTTTCAATGGCACCCAAGGATCTAATATTTAATGGAGCAAAGTTCGTCCCCAACAACTACACTGCCATTCTAACCAAGAGTGAAGCTTCGTCGGAACTTCATTTTGTTCAAGACTTCTCGGCTCACAGTGAAATAGGGTTCGCTTTGACGCAACCATCCACTTTATCTGGAACTCAAGTTCTGATGTTCTGGAGAACGGGACTTTATGATGATGGTGGTAAGAATGGGACTCCAAGCATCGTTTTTACAGCAAAGGAGGTGGAGTACGTTGTTACTCCGACAACAGTCAGGAAAGCTCTACATCTACATGAGAACTGCCAGTTCAGTTCTGCTATTGAGGAGCCATTGCTACAACAAATGATGGCTAATTTAGGGTATGAAGAGAGTTTGGCAAAGTTGGGCCAACTTAAACGCCCACATATTCGAAGAGAATGGAGCTTTTTCTTCGATTGCATCAGCAAGGCGTTCGCAAACAAATGCTCAAATTTTGACGCCATTCCGATTCTGACTAAACAAATCGGGTATGCTCTCCTAAACCAGTCTCACTTTGATTATGCCAAGATTATGTTATGTTTTATAGGAGATAGAATGCAAGAGGACATGAATGTAGTTTACTTTGCTAGGTTTTGTTAGTTAATTTATAGTTACTGTACATCAGATGAACCACAACTAGCAAGTGAACACATAGAAACTTTTAGGTAAGAAAAAAGGGCTTTTACTGACCTTTTAACTGCTGATAACAAAAAGAAAGTTCTGAGGCCCCTTAGAATTCCTTTAACAGTAAAGCAAGCCCTTGTAAATGCTGATGTTGATACTTACTCTGTATTATATCCTGATGTTCCACAATAACAACAACCACAACCACAACATCCATCAATGAAAGAGAAATGTCCTAAGTCCAATCATGTATGAGGATTTAGGAATAACTTTTATGTAATTTTTTTTGATTTTATTGATATTAATAAAAGACTTGTTTTGTTTTTATTGCGAGCTCTACCTATTTAAATGTTTAAATAAGATATACCACAGTTTAGAGTAAAGCTTTTATGGATTGTGATGAGATCATAATAATGAGACCTAAAAGATGATAACTCTAAACTTAAATAGTTCCTGGTCGTAGGATTACTAACTGGTAATTAATAATCCGCAAAGATCGGTACATACTATACTTGCTTCATTATGAAGGATGTCTGTTCTCATAGACATTTGTGTGGTGACACTATAGCTAGTATGCAGGTGCTTATTATAGAATAAGTTCACTGAACATGACTCACACAACTGAACAACTGATGTAGTTCACTCACGTGTCAGCAATTGTTCACATAGTGATAGTTGTACAAGTATCCTTAGACTTGAGGTCATCATAGTCATCTTGTGTACACTGAACTATGCTTTGGTTTAGTTCTTAGCCTCAAGGGACAATTATAAGGGCTCTACTGGGTATAGGAATTTGTACACGAAGATAGTGTATGATCAATAAAGGATCTACCCCTTCCAGTGAAGAAAGAGAATGTTCAATGCTAATCCACTTATGCTAGTTCAGGAATCTCTAGCCAGGGTGAATGAAATTAAAAAGGAGTTTCTAATTTACATTAAATAGAACTAAGCATAGTGAATGGGAAAGCAAGTGATTAAATAAGATAGGCTTGACACAAGTTACATGCCTTGTATTTAATCGTAACATTGCAGGGTAGAAGGAATTGATTGTACGGTAACTACTCACTGAATAGGTTCTTGGTATTCTAAGTAGTGAATTCGTATTATCCGGATAGTCGCGATATGCTGAGATGTATCCCTCACGATGTAGAATAAATATGATTAATTAATTAATCATATTTAATGAATTAGAGAATTTATATAAATAATGATAAAATAGTTTTATTATTATTTATTTCTACTACCGTGTCACACCCCAACTTAAATAGCAAATTAAATATAACTATCACAACAAATAAATAAACATACCAAAATCCAAGATCTTACAGTTTAGGGTTTGGAACAACCCAACACTACCATCTATTACAACTGATTTTAAATACCGAGTCCTCACACAAACTACTATCACTTATTCTACCTGAGCTCGAACATAAGCATCAGCAGCACAGGTCTTACTGGCAGCCTGCTTGAATCTAACCATAGCTGCTAGCTATAATATCATGGTAAAGCAAGGAGTGAACCAAATGCTCAACAAGTGCTAAACAATACGATACAAAACATAAATCGAGATATATATTAAAGAATGTCAATGGGAAGACATAACCAGTGATAACGAGAGATAAAACTTTGGGTGATGGCATCATTCTGTTTGTATCAAAACAATTTCAAAATCATATCTTAATCAAAATCATTTTATGACGCTACGGATTACAGCCGGTGATCAGCCGTGAAGTAATATCGAACCTCGATGGGTTCTAAAATATTAATGGGAATCCCTAGGCAACTTTTAAGCCTAATATAAGTGTGGAAAGGACTCGCGTCTCAGTCCAGATTCACTATTCAAAGAAAACATTTATCCCCCTTTGGGACTGAAAACCCACATTTTATTTATTTCAAAAACTGATGCTGATTTATAAAAAAATCTCTTTTACAGTAAACATTTTTTTATCAAGGGATTATAGATCAACTCGAAACACGGGAAATAAGGTATTAAATCTCAGGGCCATGATTCACAAAACTATACTCTATTAAAGTAACTGAATGGTTTTCATATATCAAAGATTGGACAAGGGGATTTAGTGAAGCTATTGGATATTATAAAGGGTAATGCCAAATTGGGCTTAAAGCAATGGTTTCTCATCAAGGTTCAAGTGCTGGATCATCAAGAAAATAAGCTTCACGAATACTAAGGGTGTTAAGGTGTGCAAAAATGATCTTTAACACAGGATATATCAGAATTGTCAAGCTTCAGGATAAGAAAGAGGAGTATCAATCAATGAGGAATCACTTTGATAAGTATCTGGCTTTTAGGGTTCAAGGTAATGTTCTATAGGGGTTCAAGTATCAGGATAAGATATCAATACTTAGGAATCATCAGCATGTTAATCAAGAGAATCAACCAAGAGTTGTAACTACCCTTTCTTTTATTATGGCATTCAAATTACTTTAATATACTATCATGATAAGACTTTTGAACTACTTGCAATACGTACTCAAGGGTTCATGGCATTTCAAGGATAAACATAAGGTACGATTGACTTAAATATATATATATATATCAAAATGACTCAGGATAGTTGCAGCAATGCATGAACTATTAGCAGTAAATATGAGGGACAAGTTGAATCACTTGCCTTGAGAAAGGCTGGTCTGGTCTGACTGGTAGGAGCAACAACTGGAGCTTCACTCGACCTTTATGGCAATTTTTCCCTCGTCTCGAGATCCTACATAAATAATAATAATCCTCATTATAATATACTCTCACCAACTTAACCTATTTACAACCCGAAATTAAACACGGATGACACTTAGGCCTATATGCACTTAATTTATATTCACCTTTAATTTATAGTTGCACACACATAGCCACATAATCACATATCATATATTAATACCAAATAACACCATAATGCAACACTAGGCTTGGATGATCTCGATCCCCCAACTTAAGTCACTTGGTCGCTAAACTAGACAAAGTCTTCTAATTTTGGCTTCCTAACTCGATGTGCCTTTACTAAACTATCCAAGACCTATTGACCCTCACTTGTGCCTTTTATTCTACTGACCTTATACTATCTTACAACTATGGTGGTTAACCTAAATCTCACTCCTAAGTATTCTAAAACTATGTGATGAGTGAAAGTGCTCACTGGTGCAAATTTCAGAATGACAACTATGGTTTCTTGAGTGCATTAGACACTCTTAAACTACAAGTTTTCCTTCAAAATTTTTACTCAAGACTCTCCTGACCTAAGGGCATCTCTCAAACTTGATGTGGCTCAAGGGCCTGGCTTGGGCCTTCTTGGGACTAAGCTCAAAGTCCATGGTTTCCCTGTTTTCCTGGGCAGAAAACACCCTAACTTGAATTAACTTGTGACACATGGTTCTAACTCATATCCTATAAATATCTATCAATATTTAACTCATACGATTCTATTCGACATACACTTCTATCTACCCTTCGTTTCACCCAAATCCGATTAACGGATTGAAAGTTATGCTATAAACAAGTAATCACCGAATATATAGACCGACAGTCAACCAACAAGTTACATATAACACATAGCACGTTATATAATCAATGATATATCACTTATAAAGAAGTCTCAGGTCATAAACAGGCTTTCAGGTAATAAAAATGATTTTTAAAACATTTTTCGGAATTAAAACGGGTCGTTGGATCAATTTCAGAGTCATAAACAGGGTTCGATTGGCCACATCTGGCTTCAAAACAATTTTATAATAATTATCGAGCCTTGGAAATAATTTAAAATAATATTTTAAAGCTCGAAACTATTTTTCGGAATTTTTAAATCATTTTTAAATAATTAAATCTAATTAAATAATTAATTAAAATCAATTAATAATTAATTAAATCAATTAATCAATTAATTTTCGAATTAATTGACTAATTAATCAATTAAAAATTAACTGAAATTAATTAAATAATTAATTCAGATTTATTTTTGAATTAAAAATAATTTTTGGAATTAAAATAATGATTTTTGAAATTAAAATAATCATTTTCGGATTTTTCTGAAATTAAAAACAATTTTGAAAATAATTTATAAAAAGAAATCCAAATTTTAAAAGAATTCAAAACAGGAATCCAGAATTTGTAAAATTCTGGAAACTTCAGGTACTAACTTGCAAAAACGCCAAAAACAACTTTGATTTAGGGATATTCTGGATCAAAACCGGGTTTTTAATAAAAAGAAACGGGTCAGGAACCGGGTCACCGGGTCGGGATGAACCGCCGGACGAACCCAGAATCCGGTGACCCTTTCCGGATTCCGGTGACCTCAATCGGGGTCGAAAACAACCTCGTTTGATCTATTTTTCAATGCAAAATCAGTCTAAGCACTTCCAGAAGCCTAACCATTCAACAATCTGTCCACAACAATCGTTTAATCAATTTTTCGGCCAAAATACGAAGAACTCTGGCGAGAACTTCAAACAACAACTCCGTTCAATCTAGAAATCGTCTGATAACATGCTATATACGATTAGATTGCAAATTTTAAGGGGAACAAAACCCACCCCTTTAGAACTTCTGATAATCCCTAAATAAGAAACCCCCAATTTTAATCAAGAACAGTCAAACGAATATAAACCCTAATTATACAATTCGAGAATCAAACCCTAATTTGAACATGTTATTGACCTCCAAATTCGAAGTATAATATACCAAAATGATCAGGAAAACAAGCTCTACAACATACAATCATCAAATCATTCAAACAACCATCCGTACAAAAATTCATAGTTTAAATACCAAGAAATTTGAATATGAATAATTAAATAGAAAATCACCTGATGTTTCTGGGTTGAAAATGATGGAAGATTTGGATTCTAGATTTCAGTAGCTTCGTTTTGAGTATATGTACGCCAAAATCGGATATCGATAACGCCTCCGAATTTGTGTTTGATTATGAAGAACATAATATAATTATAGTATTTTCTCTGTAAAAACTCTGTAAATACTGTTTACAAATGATTTTCGGTATAAAATAAAATACGGTAGAGACTATTTATAATTACAGAAAATTAGTATCCTGTTGGATCATTCCGGATATAAAACGGTACGTTTATTTATAAAAGCTTATCCAAACGGTACCGATTTTCGAGATAATTATCCAAATCAATACAATTTGTACTACGGTCTCGGTCTCAGCGCCTGGTTACACGTATTACGAGGTGATAATTATGATAGTTTAATAAAAAGCTCCCGTTTATCGAAAATACGAGTTTTATTGATTTACTGAAACGAATAATTTATCGAAAATATTGCGCCGGGACCCGCGCAGGACAAACCGTACGCCGGATCGAAAAAGTCAAAACATGGAAAATGCTCAGAATATTACAGTCAGGTTAGGAAGGAGTTCTCGGAAGAGTTTCGGGTTCTAAAAACGTAAAAACGGATAACGGTGGTTGGTTCCCGTTTTTATAAAATAGATTTTAAATACCCGGAAAAAGATTTTATAAAATCCATATGATTCTTATAAATTCATAAATCAACATAAAAATAATTAGGAAGATATGACAATTATCTATATTTTATTTTGGACATATAAAAATTAAAATACGCAATTAATAATATTTTTAAACATCCAACACATTTAACACTTAACAAATAATTCACAAAATAGATACTGAATACATATAATAATTATTTAATAGCAAAAATAATTACACGATATATCCTGGATATTATAGTTTATGTTCTTCTTCCGACTTAGAATAAATAAGGATGTCATCAATGAACACCACGATAAACTTGTCCAAATACTTCTTAAATACTCGATTTATCAGATCCATAAATGCGGCCGGGGCGTTGGTCAATCCAAACGGCATTACTAGGAATTCATAATGCCCATATCTGGTCCTAAATGCTATCTTGGGAATATCTTCTTCTTTGATCTTTAATTGATGGTATCCCGATCTCAAGTCAATCTTTGAAAAGCACTTTGCTCCCTTCAGCTGATCAAAAAGGTCATCTATTCTTGGTAGCGGGTAACGGTTCTTGATCGTTACCTTATTCAACTCCCGATAATCTATGCATAGTCGCATACTCCCATCTTTCTTCTTTACAAACAGAACAGGTGCTCCCCATGGCGACGTACTTGGCCGTATCACTCCTTTATCCAACAACTCTTGAAGCTGGCTCGCCAACTCTTTCATTTCTGCTGGTGCCATTCTATACGGGGCCTTTGAAACTGGTTCCGTGCCTGAAGCAAGGTTGATCTCGAACTCGATTTGTCGATCTGGTGGTAAGCCTGGTAGTTCGTCGGGAAACACATCTGGGAACTCGTTAACTACAGGGATATCTTCTATGTTGGGGTTGCCCTTTCGTTAACTACAGGGATATCTTCTATGTTGGGGTTGCCCTTTTCTGAATCCACTACATACGCTAGGAATGACTCACAACCTTTTCTAAGTAGCTTCTTAGCCTGAACGATTGTGAGAAATAGTTATTCTTTCCTCTGCTCCTTAAATACTACCTTCTCTCCACTCTTCGCCTTTAAATACACTTTCTTGGTCTTACAATTAATCTGAGCGTTATTTTCTCCTAACCAATCCATGCCTAAAATTATATCAAACTCTCCCAACTTGAAGAGTATCAAGTCGGCTGAAAACTTATACCCCGAAATATCAATCTCACACTTCGGACATAATTAATTCACAGGAATCTTCTCGTGGTTCGCAATTACCACATTTACTACCTCACTCATAATCAACAAAATTTTCTGATATGAAAGATCTTGTTGCTCCCGAATCAATCAATACTTTAGCTTTGACATTATTGAGTAAAAGTGTACTTGCTATCACCTCAGAATTCTGAACAACATCCTTCATCTTCAGATCAAATGTCCTTGATGTGGCTTGCAGGGTTGGTGTAGGTGGTGGAGGTAATGCCAATACCTCAGCTGGCACGCTCGCATTGGTACTTGCCACGTTCATTAGAGCTTTGACTAGTACGATTGCCTTACACTCCCTAGCCATGTGTCCAGTCTTCCCACACTTGTAGCACGTAACTCCTGGCTTCGGCATCTTGCACTCATTCGCCAAATGTCCCTTCTGATTGCACCTATAACATGTCATGCTCAACTTATTACACACTCCGGGGTGCCTTCTTCCACAGTGCTTGCATTCGGGTCTCTGGAACCTGTTTTCTCCAACTTGCCCTTGGCTTGCCTGGATGTTCCCCTTTGATTCTTGCCTTTTTCCCAAATTTCCCTTTTTTTGAAAATTTCCGCCCTTATGAAATCCGATCCTCTTTACATTCCGATCTTGTGAACTTCCCGCTTCAGACTTTTCTCCATAAAATGGAACCTTCCTCTTCTTGTTATCCCTTTCCTTCCTTGACTGTGTCCCAATATTTTTAATCAGAGCAGCTTTCTGTACTACTCCCGCATAAGTTTCAAGCTCAAACATAGCCACTCTATCTCTGATCCAAGGCTCCAATCCTTGCTGAAATTTTTTCGCTTTTTCCTCCTCGGTGCTGGTATACTTTGTCATAAACCTTGACAACTCAGTGAACTTCTTCTCATACTTCAGTACAGTCATGTTCCCTTGCTTCAGCTCCAAAAATTTAAGCTCCATCTGATTCTGCATGTACTTAGGGTAATAATTGTCCAGAAATAACTTCTTAAATCTCTCCCAAGAAACCTGTTGAGTTGCTTCCATAGCTTTTACTGATTCCCACCAATAGATGACTTCGCCCTTCAAGAAGTAAGTAGCATACGGCGTCTTCTGATCGTCTCCTAACTGTACCAACTCAAAAGCCCTTTCCATATCCTTGATCCATGTGTTAGCTATTACTGGATCAGTGGTATCATGAAATGCAGGTGGATTCACATTCTGAAAAGCCTTGAAAGTGACAATTTGTCTAGGGGGTACTGGTGGTTCAGGTGGTTGGTGTGGTTCACGGTTATCTTGGTTTTCAATTCGGTGTTGAAGAGTTAGTTGTTGTTGGGCTATAGCATTGGTTTGTTGTTGCAAAGTTTCCAGTAGTCGAAGAATATTTGGGTCTGTGGTGGATGTGGTTGTTGGGTTCTTCTTTTTGAGAGGCATGATCCTGAAATAAGAGTTATGTCAAAACAGATACGAATAATAAAATAATTCGAGGGTATCACATGGCATTCTTATTTACATGTGAGGTCAGGTTTCAAATTAAGCAGATATGATGATGCATATAAAAGCGTATAATAACAGTTGAGAGCAATTGGAATAATAGAGCATGATTATTGAAATTTAAAGGTCACAATACATGTGATTAGAACAAAGTCTGATTCTAGGATCAACAGGCTTATTTAAAGGAAATAACGGAAACAACTGGGAAATTTTACGGAGTCTGATAGTACAACAACATGAAAGGTAAATGGAAAGAACTAAGGCTCTACTCCATCTGAACGGGGCTTGGTGGTCTTTTCCTCTCGAAGCGTCTTCACAATGCTTTGGAGCTCATCCGCCACCATCTGAATGACATACTGGCTGGTACGGTCCCGGTGCGCTGGCATCTCCTCAAGCTTAGTGTTGACGTACTGAACCAAAGTCTCAAGTCTCGCAGTCATCTGCTCCTTGGGCTTCCCTTCGTAGTTTCTGCTGTCCGGGTACACGTTCTTCAGTCGGTCTATCAATCGGTCGTACTTTCCCTGAAGCATATCAAACTCGCGCCTCAACTCAGCATACACGGTGAAAGCAATAGTGTCGTCCGAACCAGAGGATGACGAGGAATGCGCCCTTTGCTGACAAACCAATAAGAGGAGTATTAATAATAAACTTACTTAACCTACTCTCTCGCATATTATCTATAACCTACACATATACCCTTTAACCTATTTGGGCTGTCCAGGGACTCTAAACCGTAGCTCTGATACCAAAACCTGTCACACCCCAACTTAAACAGCAAATTAAATATAACTATCACAACAAATAAATAAATATATCCAAATCCAAGATCTTACAGTTTAGGGTTTGGAACAACCCAACATTACCATCTATTACAACTGAGTTTAAATACCGAGTCCTCACACAAACTACTATCACTTATTCTACCTGAGCTCGAACATAAGCATCAGCATCACAGGTCTTACGGGCAGTCTGCTTGAATCTAACCATAGCTGCTAGCTGTAATATCAGGGTAAAGCAAGGAGTGAGCCAAATGCTCAACAAGTGCTAAACAATACGATACAAAACATAAATCGAGATATATATTAAAGAATGTCAATGGGAAGACATAACCAGTGATAACGAGAGATAAAACTTTGGGTGATGGAATCATTCCGTTTGTATCAAAATAATTTCAAAATCATATCTTAATCAAAATCATTTTATGGCGCTACGGATTACAGCCGGTTATCAGCCGCGAAGTAATCCCGAACCTCGCTGGGTTCTAAAACATTAATGGGAACCCCTAGGCAACTTTTAAGCCTAATATAAGCGTGGAAAGGACTCGCGTCTCAGTCCAGATCCACTATTCAAAGAAAACATTTATCCCCCTTGGGACTGAAAACCCACATTTTATTTATTTCAAAAACTGATGCCGATTTATAACAAAATCTCTTTTACAATAAACATTTTTTTTATCAAGGGATTATAGATCAACTTGAAACACGGGAAATAAGGTATTAAATCTCAGGTCCATGATTCATAAAACTATACTCTATTAAAGTAACTGAATGGTTTTCATATATCAAAGATTGGACAAGGGGATTTAGTGAGGCTATTGGATATTATAAAGGGTAATTCCAAATTGGGCTTAAAGCAATGGTTTCTCATCAAGGTTCAAGTGCTGGATCATCAAGAAAATAAGCTTCACGAATACTAAGGGTGTTAAGGTATGCAGAAATGATCTTTAACACAGGATATATCAGAATTGTCAAGCTTCAGGATAAGAAAGAGGAGTATCAATCAATGAGGAATCACTTTGATAAGTATCTGGATTTTAGGGTTCAAGGTAATGTTCTATAGGGGTTCAAGTATCAGGATGGGATATCAATACTTAGGAATCATCAGCATGTTAATCAAGAGAATCAACCAAGAGTTGTAACTACCCTTTCTTTTATTATGGCATTCAAATTACTTTAATATACTATCATGATAAGACTTTTGAACTACTTGCAATACGTACTCAAGGGTTCATGGCATTTCAAGGATAAACATAAGGTACGCTTGACTTAAATATATATATCAAAATGACTCAGGATAGTTGCAGTAATGCATGAACTATTAGCAGTAAATATGAGGGACAAGTTGAATCACCTGCCTTGAGAAAGGCTGGTCTGGTCTGACTGGTAGGAACAACAACTGGAGCTTCACTCGACCTTTATGGCAATTTTTCCCTCGTCTCGAGATCCTACATAAATAATAATAATCCTCATTATAATATACTCTCACCAACTTAACCTATTTACAACCCGAAATTAAACACGGATGACACTTAGGCCTATATGCACTTAATTTATATTCACCTTTAATTTATAGTTGCACACACATAGCCACATAATCATATATCATATATTAATACCAAATAACACCATAATGCAACACTAGGCTTGGATGATCTCGATCCCCCAACTTGAGTCACTTGGTCGCTAAACTAGACAAAGTCTTCTAATTTTGGCTTCCTAACTCGATGTGCCTTTACTAAACTATCCAAGACCTATTTACCCTCACTTGTGCCTTTTATTCTACTGACCTTATACTATCTTACAACTATGGTGGTTAACCTAAATCTCACTCCTAAGTGTTCTAAAACTATGTGATGAGTGAAAGTGCTCACTGGTGCAAATTTCAGAATGACAACTATGGTTTCTTAAGTGCATTAGACAATCTTAAACTACAAGTTTTCCTTCAAAATTTTTACACAAGACTCTCCTGACCTAAGGGCATCTCCCAAACTTGATGTGGCTCAAGGACCTGACTTGGGCCTTCTTGGGCCTAACCTCAAAGTCTATGGTTCCCCTGTTTTCCTGGGCAGAAAATACCCTAACTTGAATTAACTTGTGACACATGGTTCTAACTCATATCCTATGAACTATGGTTGGAAAAACTTCTCTGACACTCCCTATAACTAAGGCCCAACAGGGCCTAATGAGGGCCTACCCATGACATGGTCAAATCTTCCTATTTCTAAGTTGCAACAAAACTGTCCCCTGCTGGACAGATTTTGTTATTCTACTTGTGCATCTAACCAAATGACATGCAAACCTTCAACCAACTCCTAAAACCTTTTATATACTCCCAATAATAAATTCTGGTGGCTTGGGCCTCAAAGTGCACATCAATGACATGATCAAAACTCACTCTAAACCTCAGGGTACTAAACTGATTTTCTGCAGAAACTATAACTCTCCTTCCTCCAAGGTTTTGACTTGACAAACTTAACCACCAACAACCCAATACCCAAACCAAGACTTAAAAATGGTGATCTACTAAACTAATTCCCTTATACTCAAAATAATCTTGGTGGAGATCATCCTTACCTAAGGTGCAATCATGGCAAAACAAAAGAAACCACATTTCACAACTCACAAATCATCAAGTTTTTGAAACAACAAGTTATGCATTTTATAAAAGATATACACGACTTATTACCATGCATCAAGAAGCATTAATCAATATTAACACATTATTCCTACTGAAATTAATCTTACTAATAAAATCTTTCCAAGTGATCAAAATCTTATAACATTCTAAGTGAAATCCACATGCATGCATGCCTTTGAGTTTTGCAAACCAAAACAACATATTTTCTAAATATATTTTATCAAGAAATTTACATGCAAGCCTAGCATGAGCTATATCTAGATGATCACTTAGCATGCAAGGAGTTTCATCAAATTTTTACTACAAAATTCAAGCCATTATCACATAAACATGCAAATATTGAACAAAGCAACAAGAATGGTCTCAAGAACCATTCATTCGGCTCCCCTATGGTCATGGACGAATAAAATGGAAGGGAATGGCCATTTAACATCAAGAGTTTTCTTCTCAAGACTTGGCACTTCACCATTCCTTGTAGTCCTCTCAAAAACAACCTTAAACTCACAAGAATCAAGGTTGTACTTTGAGTTTCAACTAAAACCTTAACATGCAACCTTAAAACTTAAACTTCCTACTCAAAACTCTTTAAAATATAAGTGATCATGGCATGGGAAGTAACATTTACTTGTTGTAGAAGGTGGAACTTGATTGAGAAAGAAAGAAAATTTATACCATAAAATAACTTGGATTTTTAGAAATTTTATAAAACTACTTTTGAATTTTGTGAACAAATAACTTTTAAAAAGATATTTATTCAAGGTTTAAAAATATTCCTTATAAATCAAAAATGAAAGAAATAAATAAATTTTTTCTTTGAAAATTCATATACCACATAACAAAAATTTAGGACGCAGAAATTCTCATTCACACAAGCATACAATAGTTGAATATATTGGTATTCGGCTTTATAATTACACCAAATTTATAATTAATATTACACAGAAATGCCGAGTGTAACATACCGGCTTAATATTGAACCTACAGGGTCACACCATAAAAGAGAATGATTTAATGGTGGAGGAATTTAATTAATAATGGCTGATAATTATTTATTTATGAAATAAATAATTAATTGGCAAATTTAATAATTGATTATATGAGATTTAATTGATTATAAATTAATTAAGAAAAGGTTCTTAATATTATTAATCAAGAATTTAATTTTTGGAAATTAAATCAAGTGAGAGAATTATTTCTAAAGAGTTTAGAAAAAAGATTAATAATTAAAAGGTGTTTTAATTATTAGTGAGAATAATAAAGGGTTAATAATAATAATAATATTTTATGGAAAATATTTCAGCTGAAAATTTTGCCTATAAATATAATATTATAGACCCTATTTTTGCCTCAACCAAAAAGATTTACAAAACCCTAATTCTCTCCATCTCCTCCTCCTTCATTACATCATTTTCTTGGTGGATACCGGTGGAATGCTTCACACTTGAGAAGCAGCTGCTAAGGATCTCCGTTCATCGTTTTTGGATCGCCAATAAAGACCTCCATCTTTCCATTAACGTAAAGCTTCTTAAGGTAAACATACTGAACTACGAATTAAATATTATTTTTTGTATGGATCCTGCAGAGTGTTTCGCTTTTTTAAGATTTAAATTTACGTTTTCGCTGCGTTTATGTGCTAAAAACCCTTCAATGGCATCAGAGCTACTTACGAAAAGTTTTTAATTCGTTTATTTGTTTAACTGTTTTCGATATATGAGCATGTACGTGATTCACCATGATTTGATGTTGATATAATATGCCGAGGGCTTTGATTTCGAAATAAGGAATACTTGTCTATTACATAGAGATGTGTACATTGAATTACAATCTAAAGGTCGGTACGTGCTACAGCCGTGGGCCGTTGGAGACTGATTCAATTGTACGAAATGTTGGGTTAGACTTGACTTAGAATATTGAGTTTGTCGTGCCACAGCCGTGACTCAATTATTCAAGAGGCTAAACTTATATTAGGGAATAACATAAGATGTAATTGACAAGAGTTGTCTACCTATTGAACATCACATGACGTTTCGTGCCACAGCCGATATTGTATGATAGAATATAGGATCCCTATTCCCACTAGCATTACGAATGCTTAATTTTCACTTAGGGGGTTGAAAAAATTAGATAAACTAGTGGGAGACACTTATGAATAAAGACCCGATTCATATAGTGTTTTGAAATGAAATTGAATATTTGCTAAGTGTTGTTATGTGTTTATCATTTACAGATTTACTATATTCGTCATGTCTTTTGCACTATCACTCCGGAGCGTACTAGATGCTCACAAGTTGACTGGTCCTAATTTAGCTGTTTGTTTTCACTGTAATAAGTTGGGGCACTGGAGGAGGAACTGCAAGGTTTACCTTGCAGAATTGAAGAAGAAGGGTAGTGAGACTACCGCTTCTGATTCAGGCATGTTCATGATCGAAGTTAATATGTCACTAGGTAAAATTTCTACTTGGGTATTAGATACCGCCTGTGGTTCTCATATTTGCAATTCGTTGCAAGGACTAAAGGGAAGTAGGACTCTTGAAAAAGATGAGGTGATTCTACGTATGGGCAATGGAGCAAGGGTTGCGGCCATATCTGTAGGATTATTTAGTTTACATATGTTGGGAACCACGGACTTAGGGTGTTACTACATTTTACGATAAAGATTACGAAAAGAGGATTACCTTGTTAATAGTTGATTCCACGCTCTTCTATTGTATTCCCAAATTCCCTTGAGCGAAGTGTGGCCTCCGTCTTCTCAAGTTATCCTCTCTTCTTGCTCCTTGGTGGCTACAATATGTTTTCACACACTTGCCAAGCAAGAAGAGAATAAGAATATATATAGGCTACAATAGGGACCATGGATAATTAGGTTGGACCTTCTAATTACATCTTGAGCCTAGCCCAATGTAATTAAATATTAATTCAATCCACTAAAGAATTAATATTTGCACTACCTTTCCTAATACCGTAATTTAATTAATTCGGTTCCAATATTATTTGCTTATTAAATTCCCCATGTTTAAAATATCATATATCCATTAATTAAATAAATTACTGATAATTTATTTAATTAATATCTTTTATCCTTGATCATCCACTCAACCTTTATTTAATTATGCCAGAATAAATTCCACCTGCAGGGTTTCACATAATTAAATCTTTTTGAGCTTTCAAGGGGACATCATTAACCCGAATATTATCAGGACATGGATTCCTTCAATAAATAATATCCACCATGTATATAATTCTATCACCCAAAATATAATGATATATTTAAAAGAATTATTTCATATATAAATCAAAGCATGTAAATAATATACACGTGTCAATTACTATTTCCGGATTAAGAACCTAAGCATTAATAATAACAAAGAATCTTAGTTCTCCTTCTTAATCAGTATTAAGGGAACAATTCTAAATTTGATCATGTTCAATATACACAAAGTATACTAGCATTATTTATTAGTCAATATAAACTAATCTAAATAATATTACAGCCATACCAGTGGATTGTCCAACACCACCTGTGCTGTGAACCTTATTATATTATATAACCGTATTTAACAATCTAATATTCTGTATCTCATTTGATACTAGATTGTTCACAATATATAATATTAGACAACATGTAAACATTCAAATGATTCTCAAATAAACTGGCCAGAAATAAATGTACATACTTCAAATAAATATTTTCAGTATACACTAATAATCTCCCACTTATACTCAAAATATTCTATGTGTACATCAGTGTTTATTTAATCCACTATTACATAAAAATCTATGTGTCCATCCATCTGACTCCTATCGCTTCCACATGCTTGTCAAAAACCTTGGTTGGCAAGCTCTTTGTGAAAGGATCTGCCCGGTTGTCTTCTGATGATATATGAGCCACAACTATATCCCCTCGCTTTATGATTCCTCGTATGAGATGATACTTACATTCAATATGTTTAGCTGCTTTGTGGTCTCGCGGTTCCTTTGAATTTGCCACAACACCAGTGTTATCACAATACACCGTCAAGCTCCTAGGAAAATTAGGTACCACATCTAAGTCCAAAAGGAAGTTCCTGAACCATACAGCCTCCTTGGCAGCCTCAGAGGCCGCCACGTACTCGGCCTCCATGGTGGAGTCTGCAATGCATTTCTGCTTTACACTCCTCCATATTACGGCTCCACCTCCCAAAGTAAAAACATATCCCGAGGTTGATTTCCTCTTATCCCTATCTTATTGGAAATCTGAATCAGTATATCCCAAAGGAAATAGATATGAGGCCTTGTAAATTAACATATACTCCTTGGTCCTTCTCAGGTACTTGAGCATAGTTTTTACTGCACTCCAATGTTCCTGACCTGGGTTCGACTGATATCTACTAACCATGCCTACAGCAAAGCAGATGTCAGGCCTCGTACATAACACAGCATACATTAAGCTTCCACATGCCGAAGCATAAGGAACTGCTTTCATGCTCTCTATATCCTTAGGTGTCGAAGGACACTGCTTCTTAGATAGAGCAACTCCATGCTTTAAAGGTAGAAAACCTTTCTTGGAGTCCTGCATGTTAAAACGAGCTAATACTTCATCAATGTAGGGCTCTTGAGATAAAGCCAACATCCTTTTCTTGCGATCCCTTATAACTTTGATCCCAACGATGTATGCCGCTTCACCTAAGTCCTTCATGTCAAATTGTTTGAACAACCATGTCTTTACTGATGACAACATCTCAACATTGTTTCCAATGAGTAAAATATCATCTACATATAGTACTAGAAAAACCACTGCATTACCTTCACTTCTCTTATACACGCACGATTCGCTTGGACTTTGATCAAATCCATATGACTGGACTGCCTGATCAAAATGAATATTCCAGTCTCTAGAAGCTTGTTTAAGTCCATAAATAGACCTCTTAAGCTTACATACCAGATGCTCTTGGCCTTCTTTAATGAATCCTTTTGGTTGCTGCATATAGATGGTTTCTTCAAGACTTCCATTAAGAAAAGCTGTCTTGACATCCATTTGCCAAATCTCATAATCGAGATGAGCTGCTATAGATAAAAGAATACGGATTGACTTAAGCATGACTACCGGTGAAAAGGTTTCCTCATAATTGATACCTTCTTTCTGAGTATACCCTTTCGCAACAAGTCTTGCTTTCCAGGCTTCCACCTTTTTATCTAATCCCCTCTTTTTCTTGTAGATCCACTTACATCCAATAGGTTTTATACCTTTGGGTGGTTCCACGAGCTCCCAGACCTGATTAGAATACATTGATTCTATCTCAGATTCCATCTCCTTTTGCCAAAGATCTGCATCTTTGTCTTGTGCTGCCTCTTCGTATGTACGGGGATCATCATTATGTTCACCAGAGATCAAGTCTGAAGACTCTCCCAAAAACATGAATCTATCAGGCTGTTGAACAACCCTCCCACTACGACGAGGCACTGGTGCGGTATTAGTGACAGGTTGTACATTATGTTGTGGTTGTTCTACTTGTACTACAGCTTCATGGCTATTATTTGTCACTCCTACTAGTTCCTCTAAAACGACACTACTCATGGATTTGTGATTCATTATATATTCCTCCTCTAAGAATCTTGCATTGGTGCTAACAAAGACATCCCGATTCTTCGGACTATTAAATAAATATCCTTTCGTTCCCATGGGTAGCCTACAAACAACCTTACTTCTGTACGAGACTCTAACTTAGTCGCGTTCTTGTTCAGCACATGTGCTGGACAACCCCATATTCGAATATGTCTTAGACTCGGTTTATCCCCGGTCCACAATTCTAAGGGGGTTTTAGGAACCGACTTAGAAGGTACTAAGTTCAGAAGATAAGCTGCCCCAAGGCATGTCCCCAAAATGACTTGGGTAAATTCGAATAACTCATCATCGATCTAACACTCTCTAAAAGAGTCCGGTTCCTTCTCTCTGCTACACCGTTCTGCTGGGGTGTGCCTGGTTCAGTTAACTGGGATTCTATCCCATTTTCTGATAAATATTCCCTAAATCCTCCAAGCAAGTATTCGCCACCACGATCTGATCGTAGTGACTTGATACTTTTATTAAGTCGCTTCTCCGTTTTAGCTTTGTACTCTTTGAACTTATTAAAGCACTCAGACTTACGGTGCAACAAATAAACGTACCCATATCTAGAATAATCATCAATGAAAGTGACGAAATATTCATAACCACCTCTTTCTTGGATATTCATGGGTCCACATAAATCAGAGTGAACCAATTCTAACAGTTGTTTGGCTCTATTCCCTTTTGCCTTGAAAGGCCTATTAGTCATTTTACCTTCCAAGCAGGATTCACAAACTGGAAATGGCTCCACTGCCAATGAGCTTAAAGGCCCGTCTACTACCAGTCTTTGAATCCTCCTCAAGTTAATATGACCTAATCTCAAGTGCCAAAGATATGTTTGGTTCAAACTAGAAGGTTCCTTTCTTTTAGTAGAGTTAGAAGATGTGTTGTTCAATTCCCTAAATTGCAGTTGCAGTGCAGGTTGACTAGGATTAATTATATACAAATTGTCTTGCAATGTACCAGAACATATAATTCGTTTATTCATCATAATATAAACATTACGATCCAAAAAAACATTATAACCATCCAAAGCAAGTTTAGAAACCGAAATTAAATTCCTTTGAAAAGAAGGTACATAAAGACAATTATTCAAAACCAAAATCCTATCAGAACCAAAAGATAAATGAATAACTCCTACTGCAACTACTGCTACTTTCGTATCATCTCCCATGAACACGTATATCTCACCATCTCTAAGCATTCTGGATAGTTGGAACCCCTGCATAGAATTACAAACATGATCAGTGGCTCCTGTATCTACACACCAAGTGCTCGTAGATATAGCCGCTATAAATGTTTCTGTAACTAGAGAAAGAGACATACCAATATTGTTTGTCTTCTTAGGAAGAGGACAATCCTGTTTCCAGTGACCTGACTGTTTGCATCTAAAGCACTTTCCCTTAGGCTTTTTCACACCACCTTGAACTCCCACTGCCTTCACAGCTTTCTGTGTCTGAGCCTTTTTCTTCTTCTTAATACCTTTCGGCTTAGAGGAAGAACCTTTCTCAGCCACATTCACTTGAACACTCTGCCGAAATAATCCTTCAGCTGCCTAAAGTTCTGTCAGCAGTTCCGCGAGACTATACTGCCTCTTGTTCATGTTGTAATTCAAGCGGAACTGCTCAAAACTCTTGGACAAGCTCATAAGGATAATGTCAATCTGGGTTTCCCCGTCAAGTTCAGCACCAAGGATCTCTATCTCATTCAGATGCGACATCATCTTGAGAACATGATCCCTTACAGGTGTGCCTTCAGTCATCTGAGTGTTCATTAAAGCCTTCATGGCTACTTGCCTAGCAGCCCTATTCTGATCTCCAAAAAGTTCCTTGAGATTAAAGAGCATATCCGAAGCAGTGGCCATAGACTGATGCTGATGCTGCAAAACACCCGACATTGCTGCCAGAATGTAACATCGCGACATCTCATCAGCCTTAATCCACCGTTTATAATACTCTTTCTCATCTTCAGGAGCATCAGCAGCAGGCTGTTTAGGCTTGGGTTCATAAGTGCAAAACTTGTACTCCTCAACAGTCAACACAATGTCCAAATTTCGTTTCCATTAAATATAGTTAGGTCCGGTAAGTTTGTTATCCTTAAGTATGGTGAAGAGTGGATTAAAGCCCATTTTATCCTGAGAATCATGCATAAAAACAACACATAAATAAGGGTGCATTAATTATTAAGATCTAAATTATTAAAATTTAATGCACTAACATCTAAACACCATAAGCTTCTGTTACACCACGATGTGTGACATGTATACCACCTAATTTTGTTTAAATGTTACTTCGGTCCTATTACTAAACAATATGCCACGTTGGGGTGGACTATATTATTTTTCATAGCTAAATGTATACTATCATCAAATCTTAAATTATTCGAAATCTATGGAACTTGGTACGCCACGATGGGTGGCGTGTATACCTTCCAATATTCGTAATTTTGCCTTGAATAGAATTCTTCAATTCAATATTCATCAATGGTTTGATTTCCAGGTAGTGGAGGAGTCACATCGGTCTCACTTAAAACCCACAGCCTTACAAGTTCGATGAACCCGTTTTTGACAAAATCGCCCCAAATCAGAAATAAAGAAAATCCATATTTATTCCTTTCAAAATTTATTAATTTAAGAAGTTTGTTCTAGTAATTTCTATAACATTCTAGACACCATAAATTACATGCCACGATGGGTGACGTATATATAATTTATATTCGTCTTTATGTTAAATTACATACAAACAATAATGGAGACCATGGGATTTAATTTCATATTAATTCCCTCTCCCACTTAGAATTTTTATTAAAATTGAGGAATTTTAAAATTAAATGGGGCCCTATGTCGTTACAATTATGTCTAACATGCATTCAAAATACACACATAATTTTAGCAACATATAACATTTAATTAAAGCAATAAATAAAATTTATGTCCATGTCGTCCTAATTATGTTAAACATGCAATTTTAAAGGAATTACACACATAATTAACGACACACATAATCAATAAATTTAAAGCAATAATTAAAAAATTAATGGAA
The DNA here is from genome assembly GCF_009905375.1 of Apium graveolens. Lineage (NCBI taxonomy): Eukaryota > Viridiplantae > Streptophyta > Magnoliopsida > Apiales > Apiaceae > Apium > Apium graveolens. Next base: position 272,957,354 of record NC_133652.1, on the reverse strand, counting down.
AAAATTAAAATAAATTTTCCACTATTATGGCCCTTGAAAAAAAAATCCAGCTCTAAAAAAAAATATGTCCCAAGCGCGCCCCGACGCCCCCAGCAACATCCCCAGCAGCCCCAGCAGCCCCAGCAGCCCCAGCAGCCCCAGCAGCACCTGCTGCCCCAGCAGCCCCTTGTAATCGCACATCGGAACAAAAAACTACCGGAATTGATTTCCGATCGCACATAACTATTACAAAATACCCGGAATAATTACAAAAAAATAGATCTAATACAAAACTAATTTTGTAAAATCTATTCTAACACGATCAACCCTCGTGTAAATTACAACCACGATTAAACCACGTGGAAACCAAAACAAAAATTAACCACGATTAAACCACGTGGGATCCAAACACATAATTAAAATATACATGGCCATAATAGTGGATTAACAACCTGCATCAAAAACAATACAAGCAAAACACTATATACATGCATATATAATTACGACATGGACATTATATCATAAAACGTAGAACCCATTACCAGGCTCTTGATACCAATTGTTGGGAACCACGGACTTAGGGTGTTACTACGTTTTACGATAAAGATTACGAAAAGAGGATTACCTTGTTAATGGTTGATTCCACGCTCTTCTATTGTATTCCCAGATTCCCTTGAGCGAAGTGTGGCCTCCGTCTTCTCAAGTTATCCTCTCTTCTTGCTCCTTGGTGGCTACAATATGTTTTCACACACTTGCCAAGCAAGAAGAGAATAAGAATATATATAGGCTACAATAGGGACCATGGATAATTAGGTTGGACCTTCTAATTACATCTTGAGCCTAGCCCAATATAATTAAATATTAATTCAATCCACTAAAGAATTAATATTTGCACTACCTTTCCTAATACCGTAATTTAATTAATTCGGTTCCAATATTATTTGCTTATTAAATTCCCCATGTTTAAAATATCATATATCCATTAATTAAATAAATTACTGATAATTTATTTAATTAATATCTTTTATCCTTGATCATCCACTCAACCTTTATTTAATTATGCCAGAATAAATTCCACCTGCAGGGTTTCACATAATTAAATCTTTTTGAGCTTTCAAGGGGACATCATTAACCCGAATATTATCAGGACATGGATTCCTTCAATAAATAATATCCACCATGTATATAATTCTATCACCCAAAATATAATGATATATTTAAAAGAATTATTTCATATATAAATCAAAGCATGTAAATAATATACACGTGTCAATTACTATTTCCGGATTAAGAACCTAAGCATTAATAATAACAAAGAATCTTAGTTCTCCTTCTTAATCAGTATTAAGGGAACAATTCTAAATTTGATCATGTTCAATATACACAAAGTATACTAGCATTATTTATTAGTCAATATAAACTAATCTAAATAATACTACAGCCATACCAGTGGATTGTCCAACACCACCTGTGCTGTGAACCTTATTATATTTTATAACTGTATTTAACAATCTAATATTCTGTATCCCATTTGATACTAGATTGTTCACAATATATAATATTAGACAACATGTAAACATTCAAATGATTCTCAAATAAACTGGCCAGAAATAAATGTACATACTTCAAATAAATATTTTCAGTATACACTAACAACATATGCCTACGGGCAAGACTATTATTTTGAATAATTGTGTGGTGACACTATAGCTAGTATGTAGGTGCTTATTATAGAATAAGTTCACTGAACATGACTGACACAGATGAACAACTGATGGAGTTCACTCACGTGTCAGCAGTTGTTCACATAGTGATAGTTGTACAAGTATCCTTAGACTTGAGGTCATCATAGTCATCTTGTGTACACTGAACTATACTTTGGTTTAGTTCTTGGTCTCAAGGGACAATTATAAGGGCTCTACTGGGTATAGGAATTTGTACACGAAGATAGTGTATGATCAACAAAGGATCTACCCCTTCCAGTGAAGGAAGAGAATGTTCAATGCTGATCCACTTATGCTAGTTCAGGAATCTCTGGCCAGAGTGAATGAAATTATAAAGGAGTTTCTAATTTACATTAAATAGAACTAAGCATAGTGAATGGGAAAGCAAGTGATTATATAAGATAGGCTTGACACAAGTTCCATGCCTTGTATTTAATTGTGACATTGCAGGGCAGAAGGAATTGATTTTACGGTAACTACTCATTGAATAGGTTCTTGGTATTCTAAGCAGTGAATTTGTATTATCCAGATAGTCGCGATATGCTGAGAAATATCCCTCACGATGTAGAATAAATATTATTATTTAATTAATCATATTTAGTGAATTAGTGAATTTATATAAATAATGATAAAATAGTATTATTATTATTTATTTCTACTACCGGCTTAATATTGAACCTACAGGGTCACACCATAAAAGAGAATGATTTAATGGTGGAGGAATTAATTAATAATGATTGATAATTATTTATTTATGAAATAAATAATTAATTGACAAATTTAATAATTGATTAAATGAGATTTAATTGATTATAAATTAATTAAGAAAAGGTTCTTAATATTATTAATTAAGAATTTAATTTTTGGAAATTAAATCAAGTGAGAGAATTATTTCTAAAGAGTTTAGAAAAAGGATTAATAATTAAAAGGTGTTTTAATTATTAGTGAGAATAATAAAGGGTTAATAATAATAATATTTTATGGGAAAATTTTTAGCTGAAAATTTTGCCTATAAATATACTATTATAGACCCTATTTTTGCCTCAACCAAAAAGATTTACAAAAACCCTAATTCTCTCCATCTCCTCCTCCTTCATTACATCGTTTTCTTGGTGGATACCGGTAGAGTGCTTCACACTTGAGGAGCAGCTGCTAAGGATCTCCGTTTATCATTTTTGGATCGCCATTAAAGACCTCCATCTTTCCATTAACGTAAAGTTTCTTGAGGTAAACATACTGAACTACGAATTAAATATTATTTTTCGCATGGATCCCGCTGAGGGTTTCGATTTTTTAAGATTTAAATTTACGTTTTCGTTGCGTTTATGTGCTAAAAACCCTTCAATCAAAACCTACTACTGCCACTCAACAAACACAAATATCAGAACATGCCAACCAGCCATCATCACATAATCATATGAAGCTTTCTTCTTTTAGAGCAAAGAGGACTAAGACAGTACCTCAGGCACAACTGAAAATAAGGAAGATGATTTTAAGAGACGAGTCTGATGATGAGGCACAAGTTCAACCATCAGAACCTGTTGCTGAAGTAGCTGAGAAGGTCTCTTCTCAGAAAGCTCAAGAAATTAAGAGTTCTAGGCACCTAAAAAGGTTTAGAAAGCTAAACTCTGATGATCAAACTCTCAGAGTCTCTCCACCAGCTAAGAGACTTAAAAAGCAAAGAGCAAGGAGGGCTATAGAGGAATCAATCTCTGAAGGAGGAATAGATGCAGTAGCTGTGGAAGGGGGTCAGGAATCTCTGATCCCACAAGAACCCACTGTAGTTGAATCTCTTCCAAGTGCTGAGCCAGAACTTCATGAAGCTAACAAATCTCCAATCCAAGAGCTAGAGGCTACTCCAATGCCTACACCTCCTGTGTCTCCAATAAACTCTCCAGTACATGCTGACAACCCAGGCACAAGTGCTGAAATTGATATCAACAACTTGGATGTGCCTGTGGTCTTGTATCCGGAAGCTCCATCTACTTCACATCTTTCTCAGCACACTCCACCAACAACTCCACTGCTAGATGCTGATGTTCATGCATATATTCCAATAACACCTATTCTGAATGCAGATTTTGAGGATCAGAAATTAGGTGGGTATCAGGAGTTGGAAGTTGATCAGAACCTGATAGCAGACCAACACATAGAAGATGATCAGGATTTATTTCAAGATCAACACTTAGTTACTAATGAGTCTGAATCTTCTATTGCTTCACACACAATCATTCTATCAAAAGATGCTAATACTGAAGACTATACAAGTTCTGTTGAAGTAAATGCTAAAAATACTGGTGAAGCTGCTACAAATATAAATGCTGATGCAGTTGGTCCTTCAGGACATTCACCTCCACAAACAGTTGGTAAAGCTGATTTGATTAAGAAGTTTGTGAGACAGGATGCACCAGTTCCTTGGGGTGAAACTCACAGAGGAAGAGAGTGGATCAAGGAGTGGAACAAAGTTGATTTTGTTCCTGCTGCAGATGTTCTTGCTGAGCACCTGACTAAAGCTGATGAGATGCTGATAAATGATGACTTCAAAGCACAGCTCAGAGTTAATGCATTGAGTACCAGAAACCTTCAAGGTCAACACTCAATAACTCAAGCCAAGGTGGACCAAATTCAAGATATAGTGATTAAGCAAACCATGAATGTCACATTGGACAAGAAAATGTTTTTTAAGCCAGCCTTTGACCGCATTGAGTATATAGAAAAGACTCAAAAAAAGCAGAAAGCTCAACTATCCGATATTTTAAAGAATCAAGCTGCTCAACAAAACCAACTCAATGAAATCCAAAACTCTGTGGAATTGCTTGTCTCCCTACTTCTACCAGATGATGCCAAAAAGGGGGAGAAAGTAATTAAGTCCAAATGCAGAACTGATCAACCACTAAAGGGTAAGGATGATGATAATGAAGACCAGGGAAACTCTGAAAGGAGTAGAGGTCTAAGTTAAGGCAGGGGTTCTTTATCAAGGAAAGCCAGAACTACAAGTCAAAGAACAAGTTCTGATACTGGTAAAAGGATAAGTTCTGATGAACAAACTCTAAAACTTGATGAAGAGATCTCCAAAAGGTTGTTCCTAAAGGACAATCTAGGAATGGATATTGAAAGCCTGAAGGAAGAAGAGATTAGACTGAAAGCTGAAAATGACAAATCTAAGTCAAAGTCTAAAACTCAAGTCACAGCAAAGAAACCACCTAAGCCTAAGGGCATTGTGATAAGAGAGAGGACAAATACTGAGGCATTTAAGGCCAAGTCTAAATCACAGGGGCGTTGATCCTAGATTCAAGGGTAAGGCAAAAGATGATAAATCTGTAAAGATATATCTGCCAACCATGGATCTGGAAGTAAATGCTGATGAAGATACAAGTCTGATTTTGAAGAAGAAAAGGAATATTCAAGCAACCTCTGACAGAGCTCAAGTTGTCTTGACATCTTGCTCATGTTAAACCTTCAACAGTTCTACTACCTGGGTTTACTAAAGCTCAACAATCTGCTCAACCTATGAAGACTTCAACAAATGTTTTTCAGGGTAGATTGATCCAAGGGAAGGAAGCTAGAGATAAAAAAGGACTGGGTAATGCTGATGAGAAAATAATAAACAACTCTACCTCAGATCCTACATCTCTTACTGAACCAGGAGTAGGGACAACTCCAGAAAGACAAAATCAATTGGAGTTTGTACAGATGGTCTACAACTCCAAGATGAATGAAAACATAATGCTTTATTTTATGACAGATGGGAGAGTATTCCAGATAAGAAAGGATGCAATTCGGTTGAAGTATTATGAAGAACTGCAACATGTTTTATTTCTACTTCAAGTGAAGAACAGGTCAACAGATGGTGCTGCTAGATACTTAATATCTGATATTCAAAGGTAGAAGAAACTTTACTCTGTAAAGTCTGACAGCCCATACTATCCAAAGTACAGAGCTTACAATGGTGATTTAGTTGAGATGAAGCCCAATACCGCCAAGATCACTACTTTTCTGGGTATTAAGGGTATTGAATTCAATCTGGAGTCTGACAAAGCTTATCTGATCAGACTGGATCAGGAGATAAGGAAAGCAAATATTAATGATCTCAGGGTTGCTATCTTTTAGACAGGAGAGGATACAGCTGAACTTACAGATGCTAAGAGGATGATAAATGAACTTGAATATGCTGAGAGAACTCTTCTGAAGAACTATCTAAGAACAACTCCTGACATCAAAGAGATCACACACTGAAGCCAGGTCAAGGACTATAACTATTAAATTTTGAAGGATATACAGGCTAAAGCTGATATCAGACTTTAAGGATGGTAAAAGCTACAAGGACTGTGAGTTGTAGTTATCTAGTCAAATTCTCATATGCATTTGTACTTAATGTTTTTGACATCATCAAATATCTATTGAACTTGTATATTATGCTAATTTATAATTTGCGGGAGATTTTTAGATATATTTGTGATGTCATGTCTAATAATGATTTGTGTTTAGTTTTCAGATCTTGACTAACAGGACAAATCAGGACTTAACTAGAAATCAATACTTATACTGAACTCAGAACTTAAGATATCAGAACTTAAGTTATCAGAACTTAAGATATCAGAAGATATTTATCAGAAGATAATATCAGGACTTAAGAAGACTTTCAGATAAGGAAGGCGGTTGATTGAAGGGAAAGAAGATCAAGACTATAACAAGAAGAGATATGCATGGAGAAGAATTCTATGAAGAATAGAAAACTTGGTGGAAAAGATAACTAATTGATATATTTTTGGATACAAAATTATATTCGTAACTGTGTGGTATATAAACACAGACATAGGGTTTACACTAGAAGTGTTATCATTATCGAGAATATTATTCATTATAACCTTAGAAGATCTTAGTGATATTGTTCATCACTGAGAGAGAACAGTTCCATTGCAACACTGTTTTATTAATAAGATTATTCTGTGTTACATACTCGTGTTCTTAATTAGATTTGATTGTATTATACACTGTATCCAACCCCCTTCTACAGTGTGTGTGACCTAACACTGTAGCCAAGAATGGTCTTCCCAAGATGATGGGAATCTTCTTATCTTCCTCGAAATAAAGAATTACAAAGGCAGCAGGGAAGATGAGTTTATCCAACTTAACCAAGACATCCTCCACTATTCCTCACGAATAAACGAAGGAACGATCAGCTAGTTGCAATGACATGTATGTCGATTTCGGATCAGGTAGACCAATATTTTTGAAGATAGATAAGGGCATCATATGTTAGTGTATACTGAAAATATTTATTTGAAGTATATATATTTATTTCTGGCCAGTTTAATTGAGAATCATTTGAATGTTTACATGTTGTCTAATACTATATATTGTGAACAATCTAGTATCAAATGGGATACAGAATATTAGATTGTTAAATACGGTTATATAATATAATAAGGTTCACAGTACAGGTGGTGTTGGACAATCCACTGGTATGGCTGTAGTATTATTTAGATTAGTTTATATTGACTAATAAATAATGCTAGTATACTTTGTGCATATTGAACATGATCAAATTTAGAATTGTTCCCTTAATACTGATTAAGAAGGAGAACTAAGATTCTATGTTATTATTAATGCTTAGGTTCTTAATCCGGAAATAGTAATTGACACGTGTATATTATTTACATGCTTTGATTTATATATGAAATAATTCTTTTGAATTATATCATTATATTTTGGGTGATGGAATTATATACATGGTGGATATTATTTATTGAAGGAATCCATGTCCTGATAATATTCGGGGTAATGATGTCCCCTTGAAAGCTCAAAAAGATTTAATTATGTGAAACCCTGCAGGTGGAATTTATTCTGGCATAATTAAATAAAGGTTGAGTGGATGATCAAGGATAAAAGATATTAATTAAATAAATTATCAGTAATTTATTTAATTAATGGATATATAATATTTTAAACATGGGGAATTTAATAAGCAAATAATATTGGAACCGAATTAATTAAATTACGGTATTAGGAAAGGTAGTGCAAATATTAATTCTTTAGTGGATTGAATTAATATTTAATTACATTGGGCTAGGCTCAAGATGTAATTAGAAGGTCCAACCTAATTATCCATGGTCCCTATTGTAGCCTATATATATTCTTATTCTCTTCTTGCTTGGCAAGTGTGTGAAAACATATTGTAGCCACCAAGGAGCAAGAAGAGAGGATAACTTGAGAAGACGGAGGCCACACTTCGCTCAAGGGAATTTGGGAATACAATAGAAGAGCGTGGAATCAACCATTAACAAGGTAATCCTCTTTTCGTAATCTTTATCATAAAACGTAGTAACACCCTAAGTCCGTGGTTCCCAACAATTGGTATCAGAGCTTGGTAATGGGTTCTACGTTTTATGATATAATGTCCATGTCGTAATTATATATGCGTGTATCAAGTGTTTTGCTTGTATTGGTTTTGATGCAGGTTGTTAATCCACTATTATGGCCATGTATATTTTAATTATGTGTTTGGATCCCACGTGGTTTAATCGTGGTTAATTTTTTTTTTGGTTTCCACGTGGTTTAATCGTGGTTGTAATTTATACGAGGGTTGATCGTGTTAGAATAGATTTTACAAAATTAGTTTTGTATTAGATCTATTTTTTTGTAATTGTTCCGGGTATTTTGTACAAGTTATGTGTGATCGGAAATCAATTCCGGTAGTTTTTTCTTGTTCCGCTGTGCGATTACATGGGGCTGCTGGTGCGCTGGGCTTGCTGGGGCTGCTGGGGTGCCGGGGCTGCTGGGGCTGCTGGGGTGCCGGGGCTGCTGGGGCTGCTGGGGCTGCTGGGGCTGCTGGTGCTGCTGGGGCTGCTGGTGCTGCTGGGGGCGGCGGGGCGCGCTTGGGGCAGATTTTTTTTTAGAGCTGGATTTTTTTTCAAGGGCCATAATAGTGGAAAATTTATTTTAATTTTTTCCATTATTTTTTTAATTCTTGCTTTAAATTTATTGATTATGTGTGTCGTTAATTATGTGTGTAATTCCTTTAAAATTGCATGTTTAACATAATTAGGACGACATGGACATAAATTTTATTTATTACTTTAATTAAATGTTATATGTTGCTAAAATTATTTGTGTATTTTGAATGCATGTTAGACATAATTGTAACGACATAGGGCCTCATTTAATTTTAAAATTCCTCAATTTTAATAAAAATTCTAAGTGGGAGAGGGAATTAATATGAAATTAAATCCCATGGTCTCCGTTATTGTTTGTATGTAATTTAACATATAGACGAATATAAATTATATATACGTCACCCATCGTGGCATGTAATTTATGGTGTCTAAAATGTTATAGAAATTACTAGAACAAACTTCTTAAATTAATAAATTTTGAAAGGAATAGATACGAATTTTCTTTATTTCTGATTTGGGGCGATTTTGTCAAAAACGGGTTCATCGAACTTGTAAGGCTGTGGGTTTTAAGCGAGACTGATGTGACTCCTCCACTACCTGGAAATCAAACCATTGATGAATATTGAATTGAAGTATTCTATTCAAGGCAAAATTACGAATATTGGAAGGTATACACGCCACCCATCGTGGCGTACCAAGTTCCATAGATTTCGAATAATTTAAGATTTGATGATGGTATACACTTAGTTATGAAAAATAATATAGTCCACCCCAACGTGGCATATTGTTTAGTAATAGGACCGAAGTAACATTTAAACAAAATTAGGTGGTATACATGTCACACATCGTGGCGTACCAGAAGCTTATGGTGTTTAGATGTTAGTGCATTAAATTTTAATAATTTAGATCTTAATAATTAATGCACCCTTCTTTATGTGATGTTTTTATGCATGATTCTCAGGATAAAATGGGCTTTAATCCACTATTCACCATACTTAAGGATAACAAACTTACCGGACCTAACTATATTGAATGGAAACGAAATTTGGACATTGTGTTGACTGCTGAGGAGTACAAGTTTTGCACTTATGAACCCAAGCCTGAACAGCCTGCTGTTGATGCTCCTGAAGATGAGAAAGAGTATTATAAACGGTGGATTAAGGCTGATGAGATGTCGCGATGTTACATTCTGGCAGCAATGTCGGGTGTTTTGAAACATCAGCATCAGTCTATGGCCACTGCTTCGGATATGCTCTTTAATCTCAAGGAACTTTTTAGAGATCAGAATAGGGCTGCTAGCCAAGTAGCCATGAAGGCTTTAATGAACACTCAGATGGCTGAAGGCACACCTGTAAGGGATCATGTTCTCAAGATGATGTCGCATCTGAATGAGATAGAGATCCTTGGTGCTGAACTTGACGGGGAAACCCAGATTGACATTATCCTTATGAGCTTGTCCAAGAGTTTTGAGCAGTTCTGCTTGAATTACAACATGAACAAGAGGCAGTATAGTCTCGCGGAACTGCTGACAGAACTTCAGGCAGCTGAAGGATTATTTCGGCAGAGTGTTCAAGTGAATGTGGCTGAGAAAGGTTCTTCCTCTAATCCGAAAGGTATTAAGAAGAAGAAAAAGGCTCAGACACAGAAAGCTGTGAAGGCAGTGGGAGTTCAGGGTGGTGTGAAAAAGCCTAAGGGAAAGTGCTTCAGATGCAAACAGTCAGGTCACTGAAAACAGGATTGTCATCTTCCTAAGAAGACAAACAATACTGGTATATCTCTTTCTCTAGTTACAGAAACATTTATAGCGGCTATATCTACGAGCACTTGGTGTGTAGATACAGGAGCCACTGATCATATTTGTAATTCTATGCAGGGGTTCCAACTATCCAGAATGCTTAGAGATGGTGAGATATACATGTTCATGGGAGATGCTACGAAAGTAGCAGTAGTTGCAGTAGGAGTTATTCATTTATCTTTTGGTTATGATAGAATTTTGGTTTTGAACAATTGTCTTTATGTACCTTCTTTTAGAAGGAATTTAATTTCGGTTTCTAAACTTGCTTTGGATGGTTATAATGTTTATTTGGATCGTAATGTTTCTATTATGATGAATAAACGAATTATATGTTCTGGTACATTGCAAGACAATTTGTATATAATTAATCCTAGTCAACCTGCACTGCAACTGCAATTTAGGGAATTGAACAACACATCTTCTAACTCTACTAAAAGAAAGGAACCTTCTAGTTTGAACCAAACATATCTTTGGCACTTGAGATTAGGTCATATTAACTTGAGGAGGATTCAAAGACTGGTAGTAGACGGGCCTTTAAGCTCATTGGCAGTGGAGCCATTTCCAGTTTGTGAATCCTGCTTGGAAGGTAAAATGACTAATAGGCCTTTTAAGGCAAAAGGGAATAGAGCCAAACAACTGTTAGAATTGGTTCACTCTGATTTATGTGGACCCATGAATATCCAAGCAAGAGGTGGTTATGAATATTTCGTCACTTTCATTGATGATTATTCTAGATATGGGTACGTTTATTTGTTGCATCGTAAGTCTGAGTGCTTTGATAAGTTCAAAGAGTACGAAGCTAAAACGGAGAAGCGACTTAATAAAAGTATCAAGTCACTACGATCAGATCGTGGTGGCGAATACTTGCTTGGAGAATTTAGGGAATATTTATCAGAAAATGGGATAGAATCCCAGTTAACTGCACCAGGCACACCCCAGCAGAACGGTGTAGCAGAGAGAAGGAACCGAACTCTTTTAGATAGTGTTAGATCGATGATGAGTTATTCAGATTTACCCAAGTCATTTTGGGGACATGCCTTAGAGACAGTAGCTTATCTTCTGAACTTAGTACCTTCTAAGTCGGTTCCTAAAACCCCCTTAGAATTGTGGACCGGGGATAAACCGAGTCTAAGACGTATTCGAATATGGGGTTGTCCAGCACATGTGCTGAACAAGAACGCGACTAAGTTAGAATCTCGTACAGAAGTAAGGTTATTTGTAGGCTACCCCATGGGAACGAAAGGATATTTATTTTATAGTCCGAAGAATCGGGATGTCATTGTTAGCACCAATGAAAGATTCTTAGAGGAGGAATATATAATGAATCACAAACCCATGAGTAGTGTCGTTTTAGAGGAACTAGTGGGAGGGACAAATAATACCCATGAAACTGTAGTACAAGTAGAACAACCACAACATAATGTACAACCTATCACTAATACCGCACCAGTGCCTCGTCGTAGTGGGAGGGTTGTTCAACAGCCTGATAGATTCATGTTTTTGGGAGAGTCTTCAGATTTGGTCTCTGGTGAACATGATGATGATCCCCGTACATACGAAGAGGCAGTACAAGACAAAGATGCAGATCTTTGGCAAAAGGCGATGGAATCTGAGATAGAATCAATGTATTCTAATCAGGTCTGGGAGCTCGTGGAACCACCCAAAGGTATAAAACCTATTGGATATAAGTGGATCTATAAGAAAAAGAGGGGATTAGATAAGTGGATCTTCAAATAGTTTGCAGCACTTTCTGTTATTTTGTCATTCACTTGAAGTAAGAATAATACATGCTCCAATTCTTCAAAATACTTCAATGGAATGGCATTTTCCCTTATATGATAAACCCTACCATCTGTCATGAAGTACAACAAGATGTGTTCTTTAAGTAGGTATGGTAAACCATTTGTACAGATTCCACTTGATTCAATCTCTCAGGAGTTGCTCCAATACCTGGTTCACTTAAGGAAGTTGGATCATTGGTAGTGTTCTGTATTCTTCTTTCATCAGTACTTCCCAATCCAGTTTTCTCTCTTGCTTCCTTTCCAGTAACTACTCTTGCTTCAAAACCACTTGCAGCAGTCTTCAAAGGTTGAGTCTGTTTTGCTTTAGTGAATCCTGGTAGGAGTGTCGTTGATTTATCTTCTGATATCAAGTTAACTTGAGCTATGTCAGAGGTTACTTGCTTCTTTGAAATATCAGAATTTACTATCTCTTGACTCTGAATAACTTGAGCCATGTCAGAGATTGTCTTAAAAACTTTTCTTGAAGTCAGAGCAAGATCAGCATCTTCATCAGTAATTTCTTCATTCACAGGAGGCACATAAACCTTGATAGGTTCACCAACTTTTTCTTTGCCCTTTGACCTTGGATCTATCTGCAGTTGTGATTTAGCCATGGTTGCTTCAGGATTTGTCCTTTCTTTCATCACAATGCCTTTGAGTTTTGGAAGTGTCTTTTTACCAGAAGCTTCAGATTTAGATTTGACTTTTCCTGATTTAAGTCTGGCTTCTTCTTCTATTAGACTCTCCAAGTCCATTCCTGGATTTTCCTGAAGAAATAACTGTCTTGACGTTTCTTCATCAAGATCTAAAAGTTCATCAGAACTTATCCTTTTACCAGTAGCGGAAATAATTCTTTTTCCAGCATCAGAACTTGTCCTATGACTTGTGATTTCAGCTTTTCTTGATGAGAAACCTCTACCTTGACTATGACCTCTACCCATTCTAGAGTTTCCATGGTCATCTTTTTTATTATCCTTCCCCTTCAGTGTCTTATCAGTTTTGCATTTGGACTTAATTACTTTCTCCCCCTTTTTGGCATCAGCAGGTAAGAGAAGAGAGACAAGCAATTCCACGGAGGCTTGGATTTCATTAAGTTGAGATTGCTGAGAAGCTTGATTTTTCAGAATATCATCAATCTGAGCTTGTTGTTTCTCTTGAGTCTTCTCAATATAAGCAACTCTGTCAAAGGTAGGTTGAAAGAATTTTTTCTTTTCAATCTTCTGAACTTGTTTTTGCTTCATTAATTATTCCTGAATCTTATGTAACTCTGCATGAGTAGTTGAATGGAGACCTTGTAGATGTTTAGTACTCAATGCAGTGACTCTAAGCTTTGTTTTGAAATCATCAGTAATTAACATCTCATCAACTTTTGTCAAGTGCTCAGCAAGATTCTTTGCAGATGGAACACAGGTAACTGAGTTCCATTCCTTAGTCCACTCCTGTCCTGCAGGAGTTTCACTCCAAGGCACTGGTGCTTCTCTAATGACAAACTTCTTAACTAGTTCAGATTTAAGAATAGTTTGTTGAGGTGCATGTCCTGAAGGACCTGCTTCTTCAGTATCTGCATTTGGAGCAACATCACCAGTATCTCCAGCATTTGCAGTATCAGAACTTACAGAATTAGTATCTTCTGATAAAACAACAGTATGAGAAGCAATTAAGGCTTTAGCATCATCCTCTAATTGCTGATCTGGTTCCAAGTTCTGATTAACAACCATATCCTGATGCTCACCTATATTCTGATCATCATCATCTAGATGCAGAGAAGGTGTAGTAGATAATTCTGGAGTTTGAGCAGCATCGGTAACAGGTGTTTTTGATGGATTAGTTGCTGTTGGAGCTTCTAAGTAAGGTATTTCAGGCACAACCAGGTTCTGGATATCAATTTCAGCACTTGTGCCTGGATCAATAGGAGATACAGTCTTAGGAGACACAGACGATGTGTTAGCCATTTCAGTAGCAGCTTCCTTAGTTGGAGTTAATGGAGAAGCAGTGGCTTGAGCAGATTCCTTTTCTTGTGAGATCAAAGATTCCTGATCTCCTTCCTTAGCTGCTGCTTCCTCATCATCTGAAACTGGCCTTTTAGCTCTCTGTTTCTTGTTTCTCTTTGAAGATGGGGATTCCTTGGGAGGTTCAACATAAGTCATTCTTCTAAGCCTTTTGAGAAGCTTAGATCCCCCAATTCCAGAATCCTTCTGAGAAGGAACTTTCTCAGCTTCTTTAACAACAGGTTCTGAAATAGAAACATGCTCCTCACTATCAGACTCATCTCTCAAAATAATCCTCCTTCTCTTCTGAGGTGTTTGAGGAACAGTCTTTGTCCTCTTAGGCTTGGAAGATGAAGGCTTCACAGTAGGTGCTGAGGATGAAGGTTGAGCTGTCTGTGAAGTTGAGAGATATGATTTGAGATATGTTCTGAGGGATGGTTGAGGTATAGATGGATGGGTGGTATGTTCTCATGGTTGATGTGGTGTTTGGGATGTGGTGGTAGGTTGGACATCAGGATAAACAGATCTATAGGTTTGAGGATAAGCATTTACCAAGATCTATTTTACAGAATGAGGAATCTGTAAAAGTCTAACCACCTTTTTCTTAACATCAGCATTTACCAGGTCATTAAAGGCTCATTTTGCAATTTTGAAAGGTGGAGTTAAGGTACTGGCTAATTGAGGTTCATCAGTACAACAAAAAGTATATATAAGCTGACAGAATCTAGCAAAGTAGACAACATTCCTATCCTCTGTCATCCTATCCCCAATAAAACCTATCACGGCAGTTGCAAAACCAAAATGAGTTTGGTTAATGATAGCATACCCGATGTGCTGACTCATTATAGGGATGGCATCAAAGTTGGAACACTTATTCCCAAAAGCTTTAGTGATGCAGTCGAAGAAGAAGCTCCATTCCTTTCTGATATGAGCCTGTTTCAACTGCCCAAGCTTAGCCAAACTCTGCTCATACCCCAAACTGGCCATTAACTCTTGAAGAGCTGATTCCTCCGGGGTTGAAAAAGTACATCCTTCTGGTAAATGCAAGGCCTTGCGAATTGTGCCAGGAGTAACCACATGTGTAGAATCATCCACTTCGAAAACAATGTTGGGAGTACCATGTGTACCACCATTATCAAAGTGCCCAGTCCGCCAAAACATCAGAACTTGTTGGCTTGAAAAGACTGAAGGCTGGGTCAATGCATACCCAATTTCACTGTGTGCAAGAAGATCTTGCATAAAATGCAACTCAGACGGAGCTTCAGCATGATCGAGAATTGCAGCATAGTTATTTGGAACAAATTTAGCTCCATCAATGATCAAATCCTTAGGTGCCATAAGAATAATTGAGATTTAAGAGTGCCTGTTAGGTGTTTGATAAATTGTCTATATGAAAAACCAACGCCAGGAGATGAAAGAGAGTAAAAGCAAAGAAAGAGAGATAAATGTAAAAGTAAATAAAAGATTCTATAATCTTCTCTCTCTCTTACTTATACTTGGTAAAAAAAATATAACCGTTGGACACCTGTCAGACATGCAGCAATAATGAATAGTTAATGGACACGGGAAATCAGTATTCATGACTTACCCACTTGCAATTTTTCAAGGAAAAACCATTCTATTTACCCAGTAATTCCATTAATCGAGGTAAATCAGTTTTAATTCAAAATTTAAACTGTTCCCACTTATTCAATTATTTTTCATTGCAACACCAATATTCTGAAAAAAAATTGAGTGAGAATGACCAAAATAAATCAAGTAAACAAGTACTGATATTGTAAGATCAGGACTTAATTTAAATTAAAATTTAAATGGTCATCAGAATATGGATATATCGGGATTTGTCAGTGCATTTAAATTACAAACATCTCAGAGACAAAAACTTGCAAAAAGTAGAAATTCCATTAATATATTAAGAGAATACATTCATGAAATTTAAATTACATCAGAAGTTTATAAGATTACCCTAAGCTGCTAAACCTAACATCAACAGCCTTTGTCCTAGCTCAAGAAGCAGGGCAAGGCTGACGATGAAGAAAAACATGAAGAAGAAAATAAGTTATTTCTTCTTCCTACTCTCGACAAACAGAATAGCGGGTCTGATGATTCGCTCTTGCTGGCGGAGAGCTTCCAGCCTTTCCTCCTCCAATCGCTCCAGATGGCGATGGTAGTCCATGTAGAAGAACAGGAGGTGGGTGAGTACCTCCTGGGGAACTGAGTCCCATATCTTGTCAGGAATGGTAGTGACGTGCCATTCCTGCTGCCATGCTGCACAACTTAACTCCATGTTGAAGGTCTCATAGTTTAAAAACATATTGTAGTTAACCATGATGTTGTGTATATGAGGGAAAAGTGTGTAAGTGTTTGAGGTAAGAATTGATGTACAAGCTGATGTGAAGTGTTCGTTTATATAGGCAAGAGAATGCCAGAAGACACAAGGAAATTTAATGCTGACAGGTAGAATTAATTTTACCTCGTCTCTCTATAATGGGAAGACGAAAAACAGTCATTGGAAGTGTAAGTCAGGGTTTAATGCGCACAAGTAACAAGTAAAAATTACTGTGCATGAACATTTCTTACTAACCCTAATTAGATTGACTGTTAATATTCTACCCAAACATATTCTAATTTAAAATGAGACTGTTTTTAGATTTTATCCACAAATAAGTCAAGTAAAGGATCATAGTTTAATATCAGAACTTAGACTTATATAAGAACTTAACAGTTATCAGAACATGATTTCTTAACTCGGAAAATGAATGCCTATTTTTGTAATTCTTCACACAAATTCTGATGTAGATTCTTCAGAACTTAGTCATCAGAACATTCAACAGAAATTGTCCTCAAAATTTGTGCAATGTGACACAGAAACTGTTCATCTAAAATAACATAGATCACCACAGTAATTTTCATCATTTATATGGAGTGTTTAGTGTGTGCATTAAGCTAAATATCAGACAAAGATTAAAGTCTGATTTACTTCAGTACATCTTAGAAATAAGGCATAACTAAAACTTTACTAAAAACCTGCCATTATTCTGAAGCCTACTATTGAATGAGTTCATATTTGAGTCCACCTCAACTGTTTTGTGCTAATTTTGTGCATCTTTTTAAATTCCATTGTACAGTGGCTTCTCAGTGTAAGTGAGTCACGACTGTTTATCAGAAGTTATGCTATTATCAGAGTATTTCTCCAATAATCATAGAGTGTTAAAAGTCACCAAGAAAATATTTTACTTTTCTGATGCATATTTACTTAATACCAGCAATGCACTTGGGTCGTCCCTTCCACATTTTTACTCTAGATCTCAAAGGAGTACCTGATTTTAATCCTTGATTCTTTTTCTCTTTCTTTTGATAAGTGAGGTTCATCAGCACTTAGTACATTCAACAGATTTACTAGCATCAGAACTTAACAAATGAGAAGCATTATACTAGTTTTTGAACTAGTAATAAGATAGACAAAGTAAAGTTAACTAAGCTCAATATCAGAATTTGCTTGTGTCAAAGGATTTCCACATAAATAATTACTTCTAACATGGGATTTCTAGTGTATTGAAAACTACTAGGTCAGCATCTAGCACAGATATCCTCATAGGATACAATATTTACACAAACAGATATATCACTATCAGAGTTATAAGGTCACATCAGACAACATTCAGTACTTAAGCAATTTTCAATTAAGCACAGAAAACACAAAGAGAGTAATTTCTGTAAATACTGATCATAAAGTCTGATGCATCAGAACAAAACTAAGCAGATTTAGAAAAAGAACCTGAAATCATTCCAAGTTCATTTACCAATCTTGTAAAAGTAGCTTCACACAGTGGTTTTGTGAAGATATCTGCTAGTTGTTGATCTGTTGGAATGAAGTGCAATTCCACTGTACCTTCATCCACATGTTCCCTTATGAAGTGATACCTGATGTTGATGTGCTTCGTCATTGAGTGTTGAACTGGATTACCTGTCATAGAAATAGCACTTTGATTATCACAGTAAATAGGAATTTTAAAATATGTTAAGCCATAATCCAGTAACTGATTCTTCATCCAAAGAATCTGTGCACAACAGCTTCCTACAGCAATGTACTCTACTTCTGCAATTGATGTGGAAATTGACTTTTTTTTCTTGCTAAACCAAGAAACCAATCTGCCTCCAAGAAATTGGCAGCTTCCACTTGTGCTTTTCCTGTCAATTTTGCAACCTGCAAAATTTGCATCTGAGTAACCTATTAGTTTAAAATCTGATTCTCTGGGATACCATAATCCCATATCAGCTGTTCCCTTAAGGTACTTGAAAATTCTTTTCACAGCTGTTAAGTGAGGTTCTCTTGGATCTGCTTGAAATCTTGCACAAAGACAGGTAACATACATGATATCAGGTCTACTAGCAGTTAGATAGAGTAGTGAGCCAATCATACCTCTATAATCAGTAATGTCTACTGATTTACCAGTATCCTTGTCCAGTTTTGTTGCAATGGCCATGGGAGTGGATGCACTTGAACAATCTTGCATTCCAAATTTCTTCAGCAAGTTTCTGGTGTACTTAGTTTGACAAATAAAAGTGCCTTCTTCATTCTGCTTGACTTGAAGGCCCAGAAAATAGCTAAGTTCCCCCATCATACTCATCTGATACCTTGACTGCATCAGTTTGGCAAACTTCTTGCAAAGTATGTCATTTGTAGAACCAAAGATGATATCATCAACATAAATCTGGACCAGAAGTAAGTCCTTTCCATGGTTGAGGTAGAATAGTGTTTTATCTATAGTTCCTCTGTTAAATCCACTTTCTTGAAGAAACTGAGCTAAAGTCTCATACCATGCTCTTAGAGCTTGCTTAAGTCCATAAAGTGCTTTATCAAGCCTGTAGATATAATCTGGATATTTGGAATCTACAAAGCCTAGAGGTTGTTCAACATATACTTCTTCCTCGAATTCTCCATTGAGAAAAGCACTTTTTACATCCATTTGAAAGACAGTAAACTTTTTGTGAGCAGCATAAGCCAAAAATATCCTTATGGCTTCCAATCTAGCAACTGGTGCAAATGTTTCATCATAATCAATTCCCTCCTATTGAGAATATCCTTTTGCAACCAGCCTTGCTTTATTCCTTGTTATTATGCCATCACTATCAGTTTTGTTTCTGAATACCCATTTTGTACCAACAACAGATCTGTTCTTTGGTCTTGGTACTAGGGTCCAGACTTTATTTCTTTCAAATTCATTTAACTCTTCCTGCATTGCTTGCACCCAATTAGCATCTTGAAGAGGTTCTTCCACTTTCTTTGGCTCAGTCTGGGAAAGAAAAGAATTGTAAAGACATTCATTTGAAGTACCTGTTCTAGTTCTGACACCTGCATCAGGATTTCCAATTATCAAATCAGGTGTATGTGATTTAGTCCACTTCCTTGCAGATGGAAGGTTTTCTCTAGAACTGGATGCTCCCCCATGATCCATGCTGTCTTCATTTTCATTTTCTAATGCTCCCCCTGAAACTATGCTCTCTGAGTTGGATTCTTCAGAATTTAGATTTTCAGACCTATCAGAACTTGGCTTATCAGAACTTGATGAATCAGAACTTGAAGAGTCAGATGTATGTTCTGATGCTTCTTGAGATGTGGTTAGATCTTGAGTATGCTCCCCCCGAATAAGTGCATCTTCCTTTGGTGTAGTCAGCACAGTTTCAATAACATCAGAGTTCAATCCATCAGAGTTTGCAGTATCAGGAATTAGATTGTTTGGATTATCAGTATCAGAATTTGAGTCTTCATTTTCACATCTCAGCTGATCATGATCAATAAAATCTTCAAGTCCAGTAATCTTCTTATCATCAAAAGAGACATTGATAGATTCCATGACCACTCTTGTTCTCAAGTTATAGACTCTGAAAGGCTTTTGTGGAAAGTGGATATCCAACAAAGATCCCTTCATCAGCTTTTAGATCAAATTTGGATAGCTATTCAGGATGAGTCTTAAGAACAAAACACTTGCATCCAAATACATGAAAATACTTCAGATTTGGCTTCTTTTTCTTCACCATCTCATATGGTATCTTTCCTTACTTGTTAATGAGTGTTGCATTCTGAGTAAAACAAGCAGTCTGCACAGCTTCAGCCCAGAAATAGGTTGGAAGCTTTGCTTCATCAAGCATTGTACGTGCAACTTCAATGAGAGTTCTATTCTTCCTTTCAACAACTCCATTTTGCTGTGGAGTTCCAGGAGCAGAAAATTCCTGCTTGATTCCATGGTTTTTGCAGAACTCTTCCATTATCAAATTCTTGAACTCAGTACCATTAGCACTCCTTATTATTTTCACTGAGTCTTTGATCAATTTATCCAGTTGCTTGACATGATCAATCAAGATAGATGCAGTTTCACTTTTTGTGTGCAAGAAATACACCCACGTGTATCTGGTGAACTCATCCACTATGACCATAGCATATTTCTTCTATGCAATAGACATGACATTTACTGGACCAAATAGATCAACATGTAGTAGGTGATAAGGCTCAAGAATTGATGATTCAGTCTTGCTCTTGAATAAGGATTTTCTTTGTTTAGCCTTCTGACAAGAATCACAAAGGCCATCAGGAGCAAATACTGACTTTGGCAGTCCTCTCACAAGATCTTTCTTGACTAGTTCATTTATATTATTGAAATTTAAATGAGAGAGTTTCTTGTGCCAATTCCAGCTTTCTTCAATTGATGCTTTACTCATCAGACAGATTGTAGAACCATCAGTACTTGTTAAAAGCTTAGCTTCATAAATGTTACCACGCCTGAATCCTTTCTAACAACATTGCCTTTAGATTTACTTACAAATTCACAGTGTTCTTCAAAGAAATCAACATGATAACCTCTGTCACAGATTTGACTTATACTCAGCAGATTGTGTTTAAGTCCTGAGACCAGAGCTACTTCTTTAATGATGACATTCCCAAGATTGATATTGCCATATCCCAATGTTTTTCCAATGTTGCCATCTCCATAAGAAACACTTGGGCCAGCTTTCTCCACAAAGTCTGATAGCAGGGTTTTATTTCCATTCATATGTCCTGAACATCCTCTAGAACTAGGATGTTTTCCTGTGCCCTTTGATTCAGCAGCTTCAGAACTGCTTTCAGCACTTGCCTTATCAGCATTTGCCATCAAGGAATAATTCTTCTCACTTTCAGAATCTGAGGTGTCTGTCCAGCTTTTCTTCTTTGTGACAAGAGCCTTGCCTTTTTCACTTTTCACTTTATTGCAATCAGGAGATATGTGGCCTTTCTCACCACAGTTGTAGAATTTTACATTTGTATAATCTCCTCTGTCAGACTTTCCACCTCTGCTCTCAGATTTTCTGAAATTCTTCTTATCAGAACTTGTGCCTTTCCTAGAAAACTTATTTCCCTTCCTGAACTTCCTGTATGCAATCTTTGTGATCCCTTTCACCATAAGAGCACACAGCTTCATCATCTCTTCATCAGTATCCGTCTCATGCAGGCTTTCAGATTCTGAGTCATCATCACTTTCAGAACTTGACGACTCAGTATCAGACTTTGTGAAAAAAGCTTTACCCTTGTCTTTCCTTGAGGTAGCTGCCTTGAGGGATTCTTCTTCAGCCTTAAGAGCAACTGTCCTTGACTTTCCACCTTTCCTCTTGCTTCTTTGTTCCATCTCAAGTTCATGAGTCTTGAGCATTCAATAAATTTCATCAAGAGTTGTTTCATCAAGATTGTAGTTGTCTCTTATTGTTGTTGCCTTCAAATCCCAGCATTCAGGAAGAGCTAACAGGAATTTAAGGTTTGAATCTTCAAGATCATACTCCTTATCAACCAGTGACAGATCATTCAAGAGTTTGACAAATCTATCATACAAATCAGTCAATGACTCATTAGCCTTTGAGTCAAAGTCTTCATTCTCTTGAGTGAGCCTTGTCTTCCTATTCTTCTTAATCGTATCAATTCCCTGACACCTTGCTTCCAGGGTATCCTATATCTCCTTTGCAGTCTTGCAGTTTATTACCCTATTTGACATTACATTATCAATGGTACTATGCAGTAAGTGTCGTACCTTAGCATCCTTAGCAATTGATGCGATATCTTCAGCAGTATAATCACTCTTCTCCTTTGGTACAGTCTTTGCTGCTTCACCTGCAACTGCAACCGCGAGCTTGGTTGGTTTGTGAGGCCCTTCCTTGATTCTATCAAGATATTCTGGATCTGTTGCTTCCAGAAACATGGTCATCCTCACCTTCCATATGGGATATTCAGATGGTCTCAATATGGGAACTCTGATGGTCTCATATCGGCTTTGAATTTTTGTCTTAGGAGGTTCTTCAGTTTTGGTGGGCTTAGTTGGAGTTTCTGTTTCAGACTTGATTGTGTTTGGATCTTAAACTGTTTGTGCGTTAACAGATAGGCTCTGATACCACTTGTTAGGTCACACACACACACACACACTGTAGAGGGGGTGAATATAGTGTATAGTACAATCAAATCGAACTTTAATAACTTAAGTAACAGAAAATAAACTTTATTGAAACAATAAACTCTGTTACAGTATGAAACTGTTACCTCTCAGTGATGAACAAATATCACGAGAGCTGCTAGGGTTACAATGAATAATCTTCTCGAATATGATAACACTTATAGTGTAAACCCTATGTCTGTGTTTATATACTACACAGTTACAAGATAATCGCTAATTGATATGGAATATAATTCTGATTCCTAAAATATATCAATCAGATATCTTTTCTTCCAAGTATTCTATTCTTCATAGAATTCCTTCTTCATGCATATCTTTTCTTATGTTTGTCTCGATCTTCTTTCCTTTAACCAGCTGACTTCCTTATCTGAACGTCCTTCAGCACTTAAGTTCTGATATCCATCTTCTGATGATTATCTCCTGATAATATAAGTACTGATATCCTTAAGTCCTGACTTCCAGTAAGTACTGATTTATCCTGTTTAAGTAAGATCTGAAAACTAAACATAAATCACGTTAGCCATGACATTATCAAATATATCTAACAAATACCCTACTACCAGACATCCATAAAAGAGATAGAAGCTGAATATAGACCAATTATGTTGAGACCCTATATATCTATAGAATTTGACAACATAAAAGTTTAATGAACAAGTTATCTATCGTAATTACATAGGGAAAGTAAGATGGTTAAAATTACCTACGAATCATGCATAATAAATATATGAACCTATGCTAGCATGGCAAGTTCTAAACCTCTATATTCACTTTCGCTTCAATAGAGATTAACACGCAATCTTATATGTTAGCTACGCACATAGGACGAATAAGCACAACCAATACTGGGATATCAATCAATCACCACACACCAAGATATTGAACAAATTAATATAGAAATCCATAAGTAAATCTGTTAGAACCCCATGATAACGATTAGTTCATAACCGAACTTATCGTCATTATGGGTTCCAATGAAAGTATGATAATAAAAAATATAAGATTACTAGGGTTCAAAGACGAATTAAAAAAAAAGCATTCAAGTATCAACTATACTAAAGGAAACAAAATTCTTCTTCTCCGTCGCCATTTTGTGCTCTCTAGTTCTTCTCAATACTCTGCCTTGGCTAGCACTTTGTTGTTAAAAACATCTTTTCATTGATATATATAGGCTCCAGGATGACCAGGACTCTCAAAATCTTCAATTTCCACTAAAATCAGGATTTTAGTGCAGAAACAGGGCGCATGTGCGCTACTTTCGGGCGCGACCGTGCTGGAATAGTGATTTTTGGAGCGCGGGCGCACTGGTTCTGGCGCGGCCGAATTGGCCTTTTGAAAATTTTCTGACAATTCTTCTTTTGGCCATATCTTGAGTTCTGCTCGTTAGAATTAGGCGATTCAACTGTCCACACGAAGCTAACGAGATTCTCTACAATTTGGGAATGGACTTGACTAACAATTCTAAGCTCTTTTTAGCATATTTCATTGAAAAGCTCTTTTGTTCATTTAACTGACGCCTGAAATGCAATAACACAAAACATATCAAAAATACCAACAACTTGAGTGCAAAACACCAACTTAAGCTTGTAATGAAGTGTTCCAAGTAGATATAAAATGTGATGCCCTCCAAACTCGGGGTCTAGATTTGGGGGTCACTAGCCAATAAATCATAATAAAATAATCACAACGGAATAATATAATAAGTATGACCCCTTGCATGCAACTGGATCGATCACAGGTTATAGTATGAAACAGACACTAATACAAACCAGCTGTTATTACAAACCATAAGTCTAATTAGTTTTACAGATTATTCAAATTTTATTACAAACCTCTAAACTATTTAAGCGTCCCAAAACAGTCTACCTGGAAAACACACCAAACTATCTACAAGCACTCGACTTCTGATCAAACCTGGAATTCAAGCCTGCCTTGGCTTAGCTGAAAGATTAGATTGATAAACAAGTACGAGCGAAAGAAATGCTCAGCAAGCAGTATACAACTTATGATTTAGAACAAAAACAACAATATATCTAAGGACCAAAACCAAACAACAATACCTGAACAGTATCAAAAACTGATAAAAGTTTTGATAATAAATAATATATTTTTTTTAAATCTTTTTGTTTTGGATTAGAATCCTCGAACGACGGTATGTTGCCGCCGGTGATCAGCCGCGGAGCAACACCGGTATGCCGAAGCATATCCAACTAAACAAACGGGGTACCCAAGGCACATATTGGCCTAGCGAGGTATTATAATCAAGTATAATACATGGCTCACACTGGACCGCCGTCGAGGCCTCTTACGCTACCATCCAATTCATAAAAACAATTTTCAATCAAAGAAGTCGAATCAAATGACATCCTTAACCATATAACTCCCCACTTCTCATGGTCCCGAGTTATCTCAGCAACCGATGGTGAAATAACTAGAACAATTAGTTATTCGCTAATCTCAAATCAAAGTTTTACTGTATAGAGTAAGTTGTAGCGAAATGTAAAATATTTGCTATTCTGAACTTAGAATAGTATAG
This sequence comes from Apium graveolens, assembly GCF_009905375.1. Lineage (NCBI taxonomy): Eukaryota > Viridiplantae > Streptophyta > Magnoliopsida > Apiales > Apiaceae > Apium > Apium graveolens. The sequence continues at coordinate 272,932,181 of NC_133652.1, read as the reverse complement.
AAATTGAATAATAGAGTCACAATAATCAACACTTGCATGATAAGTGAAGATATAGATATTTGCGGAATAAAATTCATAATAGTATCACTTGAACAATAAGTGAAGCTGGGTATACTTGCATAATATAATTCGAAATAAACGTCACTTGAACGATAAGTGAAGTTAGGGGTACTTGCCTGGTATGCTCGATAACTTCTTACTATAATTATGCTTAAAGCTGCTGGTTACTATCTATGTCTAACACTTGACCGCACTCCTTGCTACTCAATTCTATAAATAAAAGGACTATCTTAATTGACAGAACCAAACTCGATCGACGAAACTATACATTTTGATCTATACCCGATCGTTTATTACTAATAATGGCATTTTAAAACTGTAAACAGATGGCATACATATCATATAACACATGATCATGTCATTCATACATCACGTAATCACATATTTCATGTAACACATATGCCAGGTTGTCAAGATATAGGGTTCAGTACGTTCAGAATTAAAATCAGGTCAATAATAGTATTTATCGATCATTTATAGACTCAAAAGGATTAACAATTCAATTGATATTGCAATACAAAAGAAATTAAGTCTCAAAACTATTTTTATTGAAAGCGTAATGTTTTTCTGAGTCTATACGCGTTCGTTTCGTATTAAACGGACGAACGGTTTAATTATTATGAATAAAATAAGGAATAAATAGAATTAAATCAAATAATAATAATATTAATTGACTTTTAAATACCAAAATATAATTATAGAAAGCTTAAAAATAATTTTTAGAAATTATCTGAATTAATTGTAAATAATTTATATTTATTTAACTATTTCTAAATAAAATTAATTGATAAAATGAATTAATCAATTAATTAAACTCATAAATAATTAACTAAAATAAATTATAAATAATTAAATCAAATTATATTTTTAAAATAATAAAAGAAAATAATTTTAGCAAATTAAAATAATTGAGTAAATAATTTTTAGAATTTAAAATTATAACTAATTGATTTTAAAAATGAAATAAATGATTTTTAGAAATAAGAGAAATGAATTTAAAAATAAAAATAAAAATAAATTAGTACAAACAGATTTATAAAAACAGAAACATGATATTAGGATTGAAACCGGGTCGGGTACAAAATTAAATGGGTCAACAAAAATAATTCCGGGTCGGGTTGAACACCCACCGGATTCTGGAAATATGCCCAGTTTCCGGCGGTGGTTTGACCGGCTCTGGCGATCGATTTCCGGCCAAAACACATGGCCCATCTTAATTGTTTTGCTATGGTTTCGTTTCAAATGAAATCACAACCGCTACTGGAACAACAACCGCTACTGGAACAACAACCGCTGAAATCGACGTTAAACTCGTCGATTCCGTCGAGTCTCACTGAACGCTGACGAGCTCGAAGGAAAATCCGGCGATCCCAAAAACTGAACAAGAAACAGATATTTCGGTACCAAATCAAAGCCAATATCATTCTCAATCTATTCAAATTAATAACAACCAACAAGAACATCAATTTAAACCGAAAAATCAATTCAAAAATTGCTTCAAAATCGAAACTCGGTTTAACACTTCCGGGACTAAAACATATTAACCAAATACATAAATCGACTCCAAAGATCATCCTAAAGCTACTGGTATCATCAAAATCAATCAAAAATCAGCAACAATCAAAAACGATTTCAAGAACAAAATTATAAAAATCAATTTTTCGAACTACTGTACCTGAGGTATTGAAACTGGTATGGTTAGAAAGGGCTTGAAACGAGGATCAAATTGATATGCAGAGCGTTTGTTATGGTTTGCTAGATTGAACAAAAACCGTGATTGAAGTTGAAGAACAAGATTTCACCCCCAATATTGTTCTTGAGAAATTCTGAATTTTTTGAAATTTTAATAAATAAAATGAATAAAAAAAATCTGCTTAAACTATTTATATTATTACAGAAATTAATACCCTAAAATAAATTAAGGGTGTTTTTATCCCCTAGTTATAATAATTAGATCCAAAAAAAAATTACGGGGAATAATTTTAAAATGATAAAATATAAAATTAATGTCAAAATTCCCCAAAAATTGTGAATAATCAAAAATGCGGAAACACGAGGTACTTGAAATACGAAATTTTTTATAAAAATAAAAACACAGGTTTTATGGGGTTTGACGTCCCGGTGGGGACCCGGTCTGCCCGTTTTCGAAAAATACAACGATACTTAAATTAACAGAAAATTCCAAAAATACGTAAAATACAATCAAATGCACATAAACGAGATAAAACAAGTACATTGATAAAGACGTAATAATACGAGTCCAAATTACATATCGTTTCATATATTTGCAGTTTAACACATAATAATTAATCGAAAAAATTTATAGTTCGCACGAAAACACAAATAGCATTTTGAAACACGTTATATCATGGCAGTAAATATTTTAACTTATATAAACACATAATATTTATTCATTTAACATATAATATTCATATAATTTTCCCGGATATTACATCCTTCCCCCCTTAACAGGATTTTGTCCTCAGAATCAATCTAGGAAAACAAGTGAGGATACTTGGATCGTATTTCGCTTTCCAACTCCCAGATCGACTCTTCAACCATGGGATTCCTCCACAAGACTCGCACTAAAAACACAGACTTATTCCTAAGCACTCTTTCTTTCCTACCTAAAATCTGCACTGGCCGCTCTACAAAAGACAAATCTGGCTGAATCTCGATTGGCTCATAATCTATCACATGATTTTAATCAGGTAAATAGCGCTTCAACATTGACACGTGGAACACATTGTGGATATGCTGCATGTGAGGTGGTAAAGCTAACTCATAAGCAACCTTTCCCACACGCCTCAAAATCTCAAAAAAGGGCAATATAGCGCGGACTCAGCTTTCCTTTCTTTCCAAATCTTGATAAACCTTTCCAAGGTGAAACCTTCAATAGCACTGCTTCACCAACTTCAAATTCCATATCCTTTCTGGTAGGATCATCATATTTGCGTTGACAATCTTGAGCTGCCACTAATCTTTTCTGAATGAGTTCTATTTTCTCTTCCATCTGCTGGATCAATTCTGGACCTAAAATCTTTCTCTCACCAACTTCTTCCCAACATATTGGAGATCTGCATCTTCTCCCGTACAAAGCTTCATAAGGCGGCATTCCAATACTGCCATGATAACTGTTGTTGTAGGAGAATTCAATTAATGGTAAATGCTCATCCCAACTTCCTTCAAAATCTAGGGCACATACCCTTAGCATATCTTCGATAGTCTGAATCGTCCTTTCACTTTGACCGTCTGTCTGCGGATGATACGCGGTACTCATATTCAGCTTCTTTCCGAGATAAACTTGAAAACTTCTCCAAAATCTTGAATTAAATCGAGGATCCCTGTCTGAAACTATGGATACTGGAACTCCATGTCGAACCACAATTTTCTTTAGATATAACCGAACCAATTTATCCATTGAGAATCTCTTGTTGATAGAGAAAAAATACGCTGACTTCGTCAACATGTCAATAATAACCCAAATAGCATCATGATTTGACTTGGTCCTCGGTAATCCTACTACAAAATCCATCGCAATATGCTCCCACTTCCATTCTGGAATGTCCAACTGTTGTATCAGTCTACTGGGTCTTTGATGCTCCACTTTGACTCGCTGGCAAGTGTAACACTTACTCACTCATTCTGCAATTTCCTTCTTCATGCTTGGCCACCAAAAATTTTCTCTTAAATCTATGTACATCTTCGTACTTCCGGGATGAATTTAGTATCTGGAGTTGTAAGCGTTTCGAAGAATTTCATTTTTCAGCTCGGCTACGTTGGGTATCCATATTCTGGAAGAAAATCTTAAGATTCCTTTATCATCCTTTTGCCTCCCTATCTCTTCTCATGTGAAACTGTCTCGTTCATGGTTCATGACTTCTTCCTGACATCTTCTTATCTTCTCTAATAGTTCTGGTTGGAAAGACATTACACATAACACATCTATAGACATACTTGAGGTACTGATCTCTATTTCAAGCTTCTCAAATTCCTTGATCAATTCCTCAGATGAAGTTATCATGTTTAACCTTTCCTTTCAGCTCAGAGCGTCTGCCACCATGTTCGCTTTACCTGGATGGTAGTTGATAGTGCAGTCGTAGTCCTTGATCAATTCTAGCCATCTTCTCTGCCTCATGTTCAATTCCTTCTGGATGAAAATATACTTCAAACTCTTTTGGTCCGTGTAGATCTCGCATATTTCCCCATAAAGATAGTGCCTCCATATCTTCAATACAAATACTATAGCTTCCAATTCCAGATCATGAGTTGGATACTTTTCTTCATGTGGTTCCAACTGTCTTGAAGCGTAAGCTATCACCTTGTCGTGCTGCATCAAAACATATCCCAATCCTTTGTACGATGCATCACTGTAGATCACAAAATTTCCTTGATCATCTGGCAAGACTAGTACTGGTGAAGATACTAATCTATCCTTTAATTCTTGGAAACTCTCCTCGCACTTCTAATCCCATTCGAACTTCTGGTTCTTTCTGGTGAGCTTTGTCAATGGCGTAGCTATCTTTGCAAAATCTTGCACGAATCTTCTGTAGTAACCTACCAATCCCATAAAATTTCTTACTTCTGTTGGTTCCTTTGGTCTCTCCCAGTTGATTATGGATTCAATCTTTGCCGGGTCCACTTCCACTCCTTTATTGCTAATCACATGTCCAAGAAATCGTACTTCTTTTAACCAAAATTCACACTTGGAAAACATTTTGTACAATTTCTCTTGTCGCAGTATTTCTAGAACTATCCTCAAGTGCTCTGTGTGCTCCTCTTCTGTCTTGGAATAGATCAAAATGTCGTCTATGAACATGATCATGAATTTATCCAAATACTTCCTGAATACTCGATTCATCGATTCCATAAAAGTTGCCGGTGCGTTGGTTAATCTAAATGCCATCACTAGAAACTCATAATGCCCATATTTGGTTCTGAATGCGGTCTTCAGAATGTCTTCTGGCTTGATTTTTAGTTGATGATATCCAGATCTTAAATCAATCTTAAAAAACCATACAACGCCTCTCAGTTGATCAAATAAATCATCGATCCTGGGTAACGGGTACTTGTTCTTAATGGTTAGCTTATTCAATTCCGGATAATCGATACACAGTCGCATACTCCCGTCCTTCTTTTTGATAAACAGTACTGGTGCTTCCCACCAGGATACACTGGGTCTTATAACTCCTTTTTCCAAAAGATCTTGTAACTGAGTTTCCAATTCTTTCATCTCCACTGGTGCCATCCAATACGGAGCTTTAGAAACTGGTTCTGTTCCGGATACTAGATCAATTGTAAACTCAATTTCTCTGTCGGGAGGTAATCCTGGAAGATCGTCTGGAAAGACATATGGAAACTCATTGACGACTGGAATTGCTTCTAATGCTGGAACTTCCTTGCTGGTGTCTATCATATGGGCCAAATACGCCTCGCAATTCTGACGCAATAACTTCTTCGCTTGAGCTATTGTTAAGAACTTCTTCTCTTGCTTACTCCCTCGAAATATTACCTTCTTCTTACCATCCAAAGTCTGAAGTCTTACTTTCCTATTCTTACAATCACTTTGAGCGTTGTTCTCTGACAACTAGTCCATTCCTAAGATAACATCAAATTCTCCCAACTTAAAAGGTATTAAGTTGGCATAAAATGATGTCTCCCTATCTCGATATCACACCTCGGGCACACTCGGTGGACGGAAACTTGGTTCTTATTAGCTAGTTCTATCATTAACGCTTGTTCTAATAGTTCAACTTCGTAATGCAATTTATCGACAAAATTTTGAGAAATAAATAACCTTGTAGCTCCAGACTCAATTAAAACTTTAGCACCCTCGGAGTTGACTAGAAGCGTACCTGCAACCACGTCGGAACTTTGAACAGCGTCAGGCATGGTCGTATTGAATGTCCCAGTTTTGGGTTGAGCTGATGGTCCTTCACTCCTTAGTATCATCTATGATGATGGTCCTGCAGTTGTTGGCACATTTGTTCCTGGAGCTTTCTCCTTATAGTTTTTAACATAATGCTCTATCTTCCCACATCGAAAACATATAACGTTTAGCATCTGGCTACGACACTCATAAGAATGATGTCCTTTCATGTTACACCGGCAACAGATAATGTTAGCCTTGCAAGGTCCATAATGCTTCTTACCGCACACTCTACAATCTGGAACTGATGGACAATTAGTCTTTGGTTGATTCGGGTTCTGAGACTGATTACCTTGACCTTTCTTTCCAGCTGCTAGTCGTTTAATTCTTGGTGATACACGACAATTCATGTAAAGATGTCCAACCTTCCCACACTTGTAACATGTAATCCTCGACTTTTCAACAGACATTCGATTTTTACATTTATTCGTATAGTGTCCTTTCTAATTACAGTTAAAACATGATATATTAGCCTTACAAACCCCAAAGTGCCTTCTTCTAAAAGTTCTGCAATATGGTTGCGGTGGATAGTTGGAATTCTGCTGGTTGGGATCCTGAAATTGACCTTCTGCTAGCTTACTCTTCTTTTTTCAACCCATTATTCTGGTAAGAAAACAAGCAACTCATATAATAATCTGTCAAGCATGGTGTCAAATATGTAGCAATCTTTTAGCATATCAAAATTCTCATGCATTATCTCTTTCCAAAAATATCATAACTTGCTACCATAGTAACACATGCGACATGATTATCACATAACCTGCTTATTATCTCAAAGAATAATAACACAAGGAAAATTGACAAAGAATTATCCAAACCTCCCAACTCTTGCTCAAAATCTCAAATAACCCAACAAACAATGGATAGGGTTGCAACACAACCTTCCAACCTCTTTTTAATCACTTCTTATCATCCTCAAAACCAACAAAATAGCAAAGCAATGGCATAAAAGCCAAGAGCTAAACACAAAACAGGGAACCTGAACAACTTAACTATAACCCAACCCAATAACCTAAATTTAACCTTATAAGAGCTAAACTACACGCGCCTATCTTATGTGATCTTCCAATAACTCATCGATGACAATCCTATGCCTATTTCAGTGACTATAACCTGTAGCTCTGATACCAACCTGTGACGCCCTCCAAACCCGGGGCTAGATTTGGGGGTCACAAGCTAATAAATCATAATAAAATAATCACAGTGGAATAATATAATTAGTATGACCCCTTGCATGCAACTGGATCGATCACAGGTTATAGTATGAAACATACACTAATACAAACCAGCTGTTTTTACAAACCATAATTCTAATTAGTTTTGCATATTATTCAAATTTTATTACAAACCTCTAAACTATTTAAGCGTCCCAAAACAGTCTACCTGGAAAACACACCAAACTATCTACAAGCACTCGACTTCTGATCAAACCTGGAATTTAAGTCTGCCTTGGCTTAGCTGAAAGATTATATTGATAAACATGTATGAGCGAAAGAAATGCTCAGCAAGCAGTATACAGCTTATGATTTAGAACAAAAACAACAATATATCTGAAGAGCAAAACCAAACAACAAGACCTGAACAGTATCAAAAACTGATATAAGTTTTGATAATAAATAATACTTTTTTTAAATCTTTTTGTTTTGTATTAGAATCCTCGAACGATGGTATGTTGCCACCGGTGATTAGCCGCGAAGCAACACCGGTATGCCGAAGCATATCCAACTAAACAAACGGGGTACCCAAGGCACATATTGGCCTAGCGAGGTATTATAATCAAGTATAATACATGGCTCACACTGGACCGCCGTCGCGGCCTCTTACGCTACCATCCAATCCATAAAAACAATTTTCAATCAAATAAGTTGAATCAAATGACATCCTTAACCATATAACTCCCCACTTCCCATGGTCCCGAGTTATCTCAGCAACCGATGGCGAAATAACTAGAACAATTAGTTATTCGCTAATTTCAAATTAAAGTTTTACTGTATAGAGTAAGTTGTAATGAAATGTAAAACATTTGACTATTTTGAACTTAGAATAGTATAGAAATTGAATAATATAGTCATAATAATCATCACTTAAATGATAAGTGAAGATATAGATATTTGAAAATAAAATTCATAATAGTATCACATGAACAATAAGTGAAGATGGGTATACTTGCATAATATAATTCGAAATAAACGTCACTTGAACGATAAGTGAAGTTAGGGGTACTTGTCTGGTATGCTCGATAACTTCTTACTATAATTCTGCTTAAAGCTGTTGGTTACTATCTTCGTCTAACACTTGACCGCACTCCTTGCTACTTGATTCTATAAACAAAAGGACTATCTTAATTGACAGAACCAAACTCGATCGACGTAACTATACGTCTTGACCTCTACCCGATCGTTTATTACTAATCATGGCATTTTAAAACTGTAAACGAATAGCATACATATCATTTAACATGTAATCATGCCATTCATATATCACGTAATCACATATTTCATGTGACACATAAGCCAGGTTGTCAAGATATAGGGTTCAGTAAATTCAAAATTAAAATCAGGTCAATAATAGTGTTTATGGATCAGATACAGACTCAAAAGGACTAAAAATTCAATTGAAATTGTAATACAAAATAAATTAAGTCTCAAAAGTATTTTTATTGAAAGCATAATATTTTTCTGAGTCTATACGCGTTCGTTTCGTATTAAACGGACGAACGGTTTAATTATTATAAATAAAATAAGGAATAAATATAATTAAAGCAATTAATAATAATATTAATTGACTTTTAAATACCAAAATAATTTTTTAAAGCTTAAAAATAATTTTTAGAAATTATTTGAATTAATTATAAATAATTTATATTTATTTAACTATTTATAAATAAAATTAATTGAATAAATGAAGTAATCAATTAATTAAACTCATAAATAATTAACAAAAAAAATTATAAATAGTTAAATCAAATTATATTTTTGAAAATAATAAAAGAAAATAATTTAGGAAAATAAAATAATTAAGTAAATAATTTTTTGTATTTAAAATTATAACTGATTTTTAAAAATGAAATAAATGATTTTTAAAAATAAGAGAAAGGAATTTAAAAATAAAAATAAAAATAAATTAGTACAAACAGATTTATAAAAAGAGAAATAGGATATTAAGATTGAAACCGGGTTGGGTAGAAAAATTAAACGGGTCAACAAAAACGATTCCGGGTCGGGTTGAACACCCACCGGATTCTGGAAAAATGTCCAGTTTCCGGCAGTGGTTTGACCGGCTCCGGCGTTCGATTTCCGGCCAAAACAGATGGCCCATCTCAATTGTTTTGCTATGGTTTCGTTTCAAATCAAATCACAACCGCTACTGGAATAACAACCGTTGAATCGACGTTAAACTCGTCGATTCCGTCGAGTCTCAGCCGAACGCCGGCGAGCTCGAAGGAAAATCCGGCGATCCCAAAAACTGAACGAAAAATAGAGATTCCAGTACCAAATCAAAGCCAATATCATTTTTAATCTATTCAAATTAATAACAACCATCAAGAACATCAATTTAAACCGAAAAATCAATTCAAAAATTGCTTCAAAACCGAAACTCGGTTTAATACTTCCGGGACTAAAACATATTAACCAAATACATGAATCGACTCCAAAGATCATCCTAAGGCTACTGGTATCATCAAAATCAATCAAAAATCAGCAAGAATCAAAAATGATTTCAAGAACAAAATTATAAAAATCGATTTTTCGAACTATTGTACCTCAGATATTGAAACTGGTATGGTGCAACGAGGATCAAATTGATATGCAGAGCGTTTGATATGGTTTTCTAGATTGACCAAAAACCGTGATTGAAGTTGAAGAACAAGATTTCACCCCCAATATTGTTCTTGAGAAATTCTGAATTTTAATAAATAAAATGAATAAAAAAAATCTGCTTAAACTATTTATATTATTACAGAAATTAATGAAAGAGATGTGTCCTAAGTCCAATCATGTATGATGATTTAGGAATAACTTTTATGTAATCTATTTTGATTTCATTGATATTAATAAAAGACTTGTTTTGGTTTTATTGCGGGCTTTATCTATTTAAGTGTTTAAATAAGATATACCATAGTTTTGAGTAAAGCTTTTTATGGATTATGATGAGATCATAATAATGAGACCTAAAAGATGACAACTCTAAACTTAAATATTTCCTGGTTGTAGGACTACTAACTGGTAATTATTAATCCACAAAGATCAGTACATACTATGCTTGCTTCATTATGAAGGATGTCTGTTCTCATAGACATTTGTGTGGTGACACTATAGCTAGTATGTAGGTGCTTATTATAGAATAAGTTCACTGAACATGACTCACACAGCTGAACAACTGATGGAGTTCACTCACGTATCAGCAGTTGTTCACATAGTGATAGTTGTACAAGTATCCTTAGACTTGAGGTCATCATAGTCATCTTGTGTACACTGAACTATGATTTGGTTTAGTTCTTAGTCTCCAGGAACAATTATAAGGGCTCTATTAGGTATAGGAATTTGTACACGAAGATAGTGTATGATCAATAAAGGATCTACCCCTTCCAGTGAAGGAAGAGAATGATCAATGCTGATCCACTTATGCTAGTTCAGGAATCTCTGGCCAGAGTGAATGAAATTAGAAAGGAGTTTCTAATTTACATTAAATAGAACTAAGCATAGTGAATGGGAAAGCAAATGATTAAATAAGATAGGCTTGACACAAGTTCTATGCCTTGTATTTAATCGTGACATTGCAGGGTATAAGAAATTGATTGTACGGTAACTACTCACTGAATAGGTTTTTGGTATTCTAAGTAGTGAATTCGTATTATCCGGATAGTCGCGATATGCTGAGAAGTATCCTTCACGATGTATAATAAATATGATTAATTTATTAATTAATCATATTTAATGAATTAGAGAATTTATATAAATAATGATAAAATAGTTTTATTATTATTTATTTCTACTACCGGCTTAATATTGAACCTACAGGGTCACACCATAAAAGTGAATGATTTAATGGTGGAGGAATTAATTAATAATAGATGGTAATTATTTATTTGTGAAATAAATAATTAATTAGCAGATTTAATAATTGATTAAATGAGATTTAATTAATTCTTAATATTATTAATTAAGAATTTAATTTTGGAAATTAAATTCAGTGAGAGAATTATTTTTCTAAAGTGTTTAGAAAAGGGATTAATGATTAAAATGTGTTTTAATTATTAGTTAATTGGTTAATAAGAATAATCAATTAAAGGGTTAATAATAATAATATTTTATGGAAAATTTTCAGCTGAAAATTTTGCCTATAAATATACTATTATAAACCCTATTTGCCTCAACCTAAATAATTAACCCTAATTCTAAAGTAGAACAAGAGGGAGACAACTAATTCTCTCAACCTCTTCCTCCTCCATGACATTGTACTCTTGGTGGATACCGGTGGAGTGCCTCAAACTTGAGGAGCAGCTGCTAGGGATATCCGTTCATCGTTCTTGGATCGCTATTAAAGACCTCCATCTTTCCATTAACGTAAAACTTCTTAAGGTAAACATATTGAACTAGAAATTAAATATTATTTTTTGCATGGATCCTACGGAGGGTTTCGGTTTTTTTTTAAGATTTAAATTTACGTTTTCGTTGCGTTATATGCTAAAAACCCTTCAATTAATACCCTAAAATAAATTAAGGGTGTTCTTATCCCCTAATTATAGTAATTAGATCCAAAAATAATAATTACGGGGAATAATTTTAAAATGATAAAATATAAAATTAATGTCAAAATTCCCCAAAAATTGTGAATAATCCAAAAATGCGGAAACACGAGGTATTTGAAATATGAAAGATTTTATAAAAATAAAACACAGGTTTTGTGGGGTTTGACGTCCCGGTGGGGACCCGGTCTGCTCGTTTTCGAAAAACACAACGATACTTAAATTAACATAAAATTCCAAAAACACGTAAAATACAATCAAATGCACATAAACGAGATTAAATAAGTACATTGATAAAGACGTAATTAAATACAAGTCCAAATTACATATCGTTTCATATAATTGCAGTTTAACACATAATAATTAATCAAAAAAATTTATATTTCGCACGGAAACACAAATAACATTTTGAAACACGTTATATCATGGCAGTAAACATTTTAACTTATGTAAACACATAATATTTATTCATTTAACATATAATATTCACATAATTTTCCCGGATATTACATAAAATCCACTTATCACTCAGCTCTTGGTTTTCTGCAGTCAGCTGTAAAGTGTCCAAGTCCATCACAATTGTAACATCTCTCCTTTGACTTGTCAAGTTTTCCAGATCTAGATTCCTTCGAATCAGTATTTCTTCTGTTGTTCCTCTTATCAGAGTTTGGGGAACTGGAACCTTTTCTAAAAAATCTTCTCCCTTTCTTAAGTTTCTGTAAACCATCTTCTTGAAACTTTTATACAGCAGGGCATCCATTTAATCCATATCTTCATTATTGATGTGATCACTGTCAGTATCTGATTCAGTATCAGTATTTGAGTCATCATCAGAATTTGATGATTCAGTATCTGACTTTGTAATCATGGCTTTCCCTTTGGAGTAACTTTTCCTCCTAGCTTTCTCCTTTGGCTTCTCTTCAATCTTGAGTGCAACTGGTCTAGCTTTTGATCCTTCTTGCTTCTTTGCTCCATCTCTAGTTCAAGTTTTCAGAACTCCATAGATCTCATCTAGAGGTGTGATATCAAGTTTATAGTTATACATTATTGATGTGACTTTAAAGTCCCACTTTTCAGGGAAAGCAAGTAGGAACTTCAAGTTTGAGTCCTCCAAATCATAATCTTTGTTGAGAAGGGATAAGTCATTCAGCAACTTCTGAAATTCGTCATAGATCTCAGTTAACGATTTATTGTCCCTTGAGTCAAAGTGCTCATATTCTTTAGTACTGTCTTCTTGTTCTTCTTGATAGTAGTTGTACCTTGACACTTTACTTCTAAAGCATCCCCTCATAACAATGTTGACACTTTACTTCTGAAGCATCCCATATCTCTTTTGTTATCGGAACCACGGTATCCCCTCGGCGGAATCCCCAAAGAGGCTGAAAGGCGCCCGTAGAGACGAAGACAGGAGCAGCATCTGTGATAGGGGCACTAGGGGCTTCAGCTCCCTCAGCCGGAACCTCCACCATGGGCTCCTTGTGCTTCCGTAGAAAGATAGGCTCTGTAGCCTTTCCTCGAGTGTCCAGGCCCGCAAGACGAGCCTTCTTCATTCTAGCAGTTTCCTCAACACACGTTATCCTCGTTGATCTCCTTGGTAGCTGCAAGACAAGAGAAAAAACAAGATAAGTGGTGTCAATAATGCATGAAACAAAATAGAAATAAGAAGGGAAGAAAGATACCCTGTTGAGAAACAGTGGAAAGCCCCACTTGGATGAGGGAGAACTCCTCTAAAAGAGTCCAGCTGATAGTGACACCATCATCCCCAGTAAGCTCATCATAAATGATAGTTTCCTCGGGGGTTAAGTGAATGGATTTGAGGCTACCATCACTAACCTTCCCGAACGATGATCTGAAAAGGGTGCCCCAGTCGCTATTCTCCCACCTTAACCCGACAAAACTATTCCTCCAATTTGGGTTATTGTTGGGAATGGAGGCGCTGTTAAAAATATGCTTACACTTGGGCCTTTGTTTAACATAGACCCAACCACAAATACTGGAAGAGCTGTTATAATACTGAAAAATCTTCCTAAAAACAACTACAGATAAGGGAAATCCTTCCTGAAGACAACAAACCATAAAACATAAAATGTTTCTCCAAGCATTGGGAGGAAGCTGACATGGGTTTATTTGTAAACCAGCTAGAAGGTGAGGAATGAAGGGATGAAAAGGAAACCTAAGCCCGTCATCAAGGGCATCTGTGTAGACAAAAAGAGTATCGGGTTTCCAGTGGCGGGTATGGTCGCCACCAGAAACTGGAACTAACCTAAGGGGAGGACGAACATTATAACGAGCATTTAACTTATCATAATCTATATTGTGCCAAGTGTTACAATGATTAAAAGAATCAAGATGTGCAGTTGAAGGATATTTATCCCCCTAGTATTAATCATATCTATCAAAGACATGTAAGAAGAGCGGATCTCAACATCCTCGTTTTGAAGCCGAGGCAATCTTAACCGCTCTCTCAGCACCTTTGTCTGCCATTAACGAAGAATGAGGAAGGCTTGGAAGCTTGGAAGAAGGCCGGAAAATCCCTAGAGAGGAAGGAGTTTTGAAGGCTGGAAAAAGAAAAGAAGAGTGTTGAGAGAGGAGAGGGAGTTTTGGAAAAGTTAGAAGTGAGAAGTGAGAGGTGTGAAATGAAGTCACTCCCCTCCCACTCTTATATAGCCCCTGGAAGGGCAAAGTTGGGACTGAAAAAGCCCATTTGGGTCCAAATAATGGAAAAATCAGGAAAGTTCTAGAAAATGTTGGAAGAATTTTGAATAAACATATATATATTTGAGAACATTCTGGAAAAATCCAGAAAAATCTGGAATTTGGGATGTAAATAGAGGCCCAACCCAAATTTTAATGGGCCCAAACTTAAACTTTTTAAAGAGAATGGGCCCAAAGGAAAAGCCCAGGTTATAATTGAGGCCCAGGAAAAGCCCAAGTACAAAGGGCTCAGGGATAAGGCCCAATATGTTTAAATGGGGCTAAATCAGGCCCATGAGCTAAATCCTAGTTGAAAATAGGCCCAAGGAAGCCCAAAATTAAAATAAAAGCCCAGAACGTGGATGGACCAAGAATTATTATGATTATCCTAACCCAATTCGATCATAATTTCCATTGATTTTCTGATCGAATGCGTGAGGTTGAAAAAGCCTTCGACCAAGGCTAAGAGAAAGGGTTAATTCGGTCAAAATCATAATTCCTGACCGAAAGGGTCAGGATTCTGATCGAAGAATCCTAACACCAAGAGAATTTGTCAACCAGGAAGTAAGCAAGTATCCTGATCGAATGAATCCTGCCCGAAACAGCTTCGACCAAGGCTAGAAAAGGAGGTTAATTCGGTCAAAAACATTGATCCTGAACGAAATGTTCCTGAAAAAATAATAATAATATATAGTATAAATCCTGGTCGAAATTTGACCAGGAGTTGAGCTTGAAATAATCCTCCTCAAAATCCTGTCGACCAGGACAAGGTGGTGGCTAATTCGACCAGGATCCTAGTCGAACAGGATTCCTGGTCGAACAAGGCATAAAAAAAAGAGAGAGAAAAGAGAAAAAGAAAGGGAAAAAGAGAAAGAAAAAAGAAGAAAAAAAAGAAAAAAAAAAGAAAAAAAGAAAAAGAAGGAAGAAAAATTCTGAAAAAAATGATAATTAAAGGAAATTCCTTAAAATATTTTCTGACAATGTAAATATTTTCAGAAAATAAGGAATAAATCCAGAAAATTAAGGGAAAATCCCAGAATTAAGGGAAAAATTCCTGGAAATTAAGGAAAAATCCCAGAATTAAGGGAAAAATCTTGGAAATTAAGGAAAAATCCCAGAATTAAGGGAAAAATTCCTGGAAATTAAGGAAAAATCCCATAATTAAGGGAAAAATCCAGAAAATTAAGGAAAAATCCCAGAATTAAAGGGAAAATTCCTGGAAATTAAGATAATTTCTAAATAATAGGGATAAAAATTAAATCGTTGTAAATGTGTAGGTCGCTCCATGCTTTATGCAAAAACGATACCCTGTAAGGGAATGAATGAACTTATCCTCTGCGAAACCTAGCCACTGTTTTATAAAAGTTGGGGGGCAAACGATAGGGAAGAAATAAGGCCTGGATATGTAATTAATGTTGCATTAATCATATCAGAACTGGGCCCACAGCTAGGCCCATTTAAGAAGTCCCAAAACCCTGAATATTAATTAATTTCGTAATTAATCAATAAAGGATAATTTAGCTGACGGGATAAGGAATCAGCTTCCTACTTCCTAACCCAAGTCCAATTTAAGGACTCCCAACATCTATATAAGGGGCCTCACCCCACAGATTAGAACTACGTTTTTTGACTTGATCCTTGGCAATTAGCAAGGTACGTAGGCATCTTGTCAAGGCAGATTGAGTCAAGAAACACAAGAGCAGTCAAATCGAGCCTCGAAGCTCACGTTCCTTAGTAATAAATACAGCAATTATATACCTTAGTTTTTAATCCATAACAGCAATGATTAGAATTGGATATTAAAATTTTATTTTAAAACCAAGGTTAGGCTGCTGATCAGTCACGCACTAACCCCGAGCAAGGCCATAGCTCTGCTCTATATACTGGATCCAAGGCACAGATTGGCTGTTAGGTCACACAACACTGTAGAAGGGGGTTGAATACAGTGTTTATACAATCAAATCGATTTTGAACACAAGAAATAGTAAACAGATATATTCAATATGATAAACTCTGTTACAATGGAATTGTTCTCTCTCAGTAATGAACAAAATATCACTAGGAGCTGCTAGGTTATAATGTATAATCTTCTCGATAATGATAACACTTATAGTGTAAACCCTAAGTCTGTGTTTATATAGTACACAGTTACAAGATAACTTCTAATCGATATGGAATATAATCCTGCCTCCTAAAATATATCAATCAGATATCTTCTACAAGTCTTCTAGTCTTCTAACTCTTTCCATGCATATCTTCTATTGTTTTAGTCCAGATCTTCTCTCCTATAAATCAGCTTCATTCCTTATCTGAAAGTTTTCTCGCACTTAAGTACTAATATGTATCTTCTGACGCCTTCAGTTCTAATATTAAGTTCTGACTTCAGTAAGTCCTGATTTCAGTAAGTTCTGATATGTCCTGTTATTAAGTTCTGAAAACTAAACACAAATCATATTAGACATGATATCTCAAATATATCTAACAATCTCCCCTAACTTGTAAATTATGCAAAATATACAAGTTAATAGATTTGATGATGTCAAAAACATTTAAGTACAAATGCATTAAGAGTTTAACTAGATAACTAACTATAACTTACAGTCCTTGTAGCTTTTACCAATCTTACTAAGTCAATCTGAATCCAAAATGATTCTTGAAAAAGTTTAATATCAGCTTTTCTTCTTTGTTCCTCAGGACCTCAGATAATGTATTCTTGACTTGCTTCATCTCTTCATCTTGACTTCCAATCTAGTAGATTGTAATCCTTAAAGCAGAGATGTGGTTTCTTTCTAAACCATTACCCAGTCTTATTACCCTTGGATGAGAAGAATCTTCATTGTAGCACATACATTTCTCTTTCAATATGACTTCAAGTTTAGCATAATCATTCTTCATTGGAATTTCACATACATTATCTTCAACAATATTAGGAATGAATTCTGTAACCCTTGAACCAGAAATTCTTGCTTTATCTCTTATGGTCTTTAATATGAAATTTGACCATCTCCTGGTAATATCAGACTTTACCTCTAAAAGGTAATGAAAGAATTAAAGTTCTTTCAGTGATTTGTTTAGCACATCTGATTCCGACATTTGATATGTCCTTCCATCTTCAAGAAATAGAATCAAATTTTCTTTGACATTATGCTTGTCATGAGCATCCAATACCACTTGAACAGAGATAACCTTATTAAGGTGTTTCTGTGTAACATCTTCAAGAGGTTTATCAGTCAATAGAAATGGATCTCTAGTAGCAACTTCAAGTCATGTCTTGATCTTAGCTTCATCAGAACCTAGTCCAGCCTGTCTCTTGGTTCTCTAGCATTTAACCCAATAGTCATGAAAGTAGACAACATTTAGCTTTTCTTTGGATCTGATGGTTTGACATTCTTCCACAAGAGTTTCTTCTTGTCAGCTACTTCCATCTTGTCTAAATCAACCTGAGCACTGTTAGAGGTTGATTTCCTGACTTTATCAGAACTTGCTGCTTCTTCTGTAACTTGTTGTTCTTCACTCTGAACAACTTGAGCTTTGTCAGAGGTTGTCTTGGATTCTTCAGTAATCTTTCTTCTTTTCAGAGTTTGAACATCTTTATCTTCTATTAAAGCATCATCATCATGCATTATAGCTTGATAGACGGGAACAGAAGAAATTATCCTTGTTTGAATCTTTAAAGGTTCACCAACCTTTTCATTCCCTTTTGATTTAGGATCAATCTCAGTTTGTGATCTAATCTTGGCTTTAAATGCGTCAGAAATTGACTTCTCTTTGATCACAATGCCTTTCTCCTTAGGCCTTGGAGGTTTCTTTGCAACAGAAGCTTTTGACTTTAGATTTGTCTTTTCAGCTTTAAATCTAGCTTCTTCCTCCTTGAGATTTTCAAAATCCATTCCAGGATTATGCTTCAAAAATAATCTTCTAGCAATCTCTTCATCAAGTGTCTGAATTTTAGGATCTTTGTAGTATACAATAGTCTGCTTTCCCTTTAGCTTCAGAGTTTGCATAAACTTCTGTTAGTCTTGACTTCCACCTTGAATCTGAACATCAGGCTTTGTCATCAGAATTTGCTTATCAGAACTTGATATCAGAGCTTGAGCATTCAAATCATCAGAACTTGACTTGTTCTGTGTAGAAGATTTATTAACAATAGAAATTACTTTATATGAAGATTTTGCTTGAACTTTCCCTTGACCCTTTCTTGGGTTTCCCTGGTCATCTTCATTATTATCTCTTTTCTTCAGTATCTGACTGGTTGAGCATTTAGACTTAACTATCTTCTCCCCCTTTTTGGCATCATCAGGTAGTAGGAGTGAGAGAAGAAGTTCTACGGAAGATTGAATTTCATTCAATTGAGCCTGTTGAGAAGCTTGATTTTCCAGGACCTCAGAGATTTGGGCATGTTGCTTTTCCTGAGCTTTCTCAATTGCTTCAACTTTCTCAAGAGTAGGTATGATAATTCTTGACTTGTCAGGCTTGATCTGTATATCTAGCTTGTTAACTGATTCTTGTAGTGTATCAGCCTTTGCTTGAGTTTGAGAGTGTAGACCTTGAAGGTGCTTGGTAGATAGAGCATTGATTTTGAGTTGTGTCTTGAAATCAGAATGTGTCATTAACTCGTCAACTTTAGCAATGTGCTCTGTCAACTTTAGAGCTTGGAATGAAATTAGAATCATTCCACTTCTTGGTCCACTCTACTCCTCTATGAGTTTCATCCCAAGAAACAGGATCATCCTCTTTAGCAAATTTTTCAATCAGTGCTTCCTTTCCAAGAATAGGAGCTGAAGTATGTACTGAAATACTATCTCCAGATCTTGAAAAAGACTCATTATCCTCTGATAACACAAGAGTGTGTGAGGCTATAGGAGTTTCTGATTCAACTTCATCTAAATTCTGATCTTCAGGTTCTTGATCCAGAATTGGTGTAGATGGTATCTTAGCATCAACATTCAAGATTGGAGAATCATCAGTAGATGGATGAGCTGCTGTTGGAGCTTCTAGATAAAGAACAATAGGAATATTCAGATTGTGAATATCTATTTTAGAACTTAGTTCCTGTCTTCAGCACTATCTATAGCTTTGATTGGAGAGACATGAGGTGTGATCACTGTATCCTCAACGGTGTCTTTGGCTTGAGCTAGAGGAGGCAAAGCTTTAATAATGATTGGTTCTTGTGAGATCAAAGATTCCTGATCCCCTTCCTCAGCTTCAGTAGTATCCTCAGATGGAGGCTTAACCATATACCTTCTTGCCTTCATTTTCTTTAATATCCTTGATAGTGAAGGAGTTGCTTGAGCAGCATCATAACTTACAGTTCTCTTTCTCTTCAAAGTACCAGAACCCTCAGCTTCATCTAAATTCTGATGGGTTGAACCTTCAGTTTCTTTTTCTTTTTGAAAAACCACATTTTTAGCTTCAATAGTCACAGGTTCTGATGCATGAACCTGTGCTTCTTCATCATATAACTCATCCCTTAGAATCACCTTTCTTCTTTTTGGTGAAGGTTGAGAACTAGACTTTGCCCTTTTAGGCCTGGAAGATGAAAGTCTGATGGCAGGTGCTGATGGTTGAGTTGAGATGATTGAGCTGGTTGGAAGTATGTTCTAATGGTAGGTTGTGTTTGTGGTTGAGATTGAGAGGTGGTTGGTTGTGTAGTGGTTGGAGGTGTTGATGGAGGTTGGGATGGTTGGATATCAGGATATTGAGCAGTGTATGTAGTTGGGTCAGAGTTTACTAAAAATTGTTTGACTGATTGTGGAATTTGGAGGGGGTCTTAGAATAGCTTTCTTATTATCAGTAGATAATAAGTCAGTGAAAGCTCTCTTAGGAAGTTTAAATGGTGAAATCAACTCACTTGCTAGTTGGGGTGCATCAGAGTTACAAAAGCTGTAAATAAGTTGACAGAATATAGCAAAATACACAGTATTTCTATCTTCTGTCATCCTATCCCCTATGAATCATAGTACAACAGTAGCATAATCAAAATGAGATTGAATAATCAGAGCATACCCAATTTGCTGACTTAGAATAGGAAGTGCATCAAAGTTTGAACATTTGTTTGCAAAAGTTCTGGTAATGCAGTCAAAGAAGAAACTCTATTCCCTCCTTATGTGAGGTCTCTTCAACTGTCCAAGCTTTGCCAAACTTTTCTCATAGCCCAGATTGGCCATTAGCTGTTGAAGAACTTGTTCCTCAACTGTTGAATAAGTGCAGGTTTCTGGCAATTGTAGTGCTTGGCGAACTGTAGCCACAGTCACCACATGTTCATCCTCCCCTGTTGTGAAAATAAAATTAGAGGACCCATTTGCTCCACCATTATCATACATACCACTCCTCCAGAACTCCAGCACTTGAGTTCCTGAGATTGATTGAGGTTGGGTCAATGCATACCCAATCTCGCTGTTAGCAAGGAAGTACTGAATGAAATGAAGATCTGATGGGGCTTCATCCTTGTTGAGAATAGCTAAGTAGTTGTTAGGAATAAACTTAGCTCCATTGAAAATCAGATCTCTTGGTGCCATTTCTGTGAAAAAAAAAGTGAGAAAAAGAGTGTTTGCAAGGTGTTTGATAAAATGCCTGTACGAAAAGGAGCTTCAGAGAATTTTAGTGCGTGAGAGAAAATAAGAGAGATAAGAGAATGAGAGAAGTAGGTAAAAGATTGTAAAATCTTTTAACTTTCTTATTTATACAACCCACGTGCAGTATGGCAGACAGTTTACACCTGGCAACATGTGAACAGTCAATAGTTAAAGCAGGGTTAGTGGGCACGAGAAATAAGTAATAATTACTGTGCACGTGCAGTTTTTCAAGACAAACACGTTTCTCACTAACCAAATAATTATGACTGTTTTTATCTCACTTAAATATATTCTGATAAAATATGACCGTTTCAGTATTTAGCACAAATAAGTCAAGTAAATAAATAATGCCACGTAAGCATCAGAGTTTCTATTAGGATTTACATCAGAACTTGACTATTATCAGAACTTAATGGTCAACAAAATATGGCTTCTTAACTCAAAAAGTGAATGATTGTTTATGTGATTCTTCATACAAATACTGACTTGTTTTCTTTAGAGTTTAATCATCAGAACTTCCATCAAAACTTGTCCTCAGAATTTATGCAAATGACACTTAACTGTTTATCTGAAACAACTTGATCACCGCAGTAATTTTTATCATTCATATGGAGTAAGAGTGTGTGCATTAGCAAGATATCAGATAAAGATTAAAGTCTGATAAACTTCAGTATATCTTAGAAATAAGGCATAACTAAGAAAAATGCTTAAAATCTGTCATTAATTTTGAAGTCTACTATAGAATAAATTTATGCCAGAGTCCACCTCAACTATTTGTGCTCATTTTATGCATCTTTTGGAATTCTTTTTCACAATGGCTCCTCAGTGTAAATGAGTCACAACTGCTATCATAATTTATGCTATTATCAGAGTATTTCTCCAGTAATCAGAGAATGTGAAAAGTCACCAAGAAAATTTTATTTTATTTTCTAATACATAGTACTTAATACCAGCAATGCACTTGGGTCTTCCCTTCCACATATTTACTCTAGATCTCAAAGAAGTACCTGACTTCAATTTTCTTTTCTTTTCTTTTCTTCAGATAAGTGAGGCTTGTCAAGCATGTGGTTCATCCTTAAGATTTACTGTAACACCCCCAAATCCGGGGTCGGGGATCCGGGTTGTCACGAGTTCCATTTCCCTTAACAACACCCAATCTTAATAATTAATCAACTACTCTGTACTGTGACCCCACAATAAACACACACACCACACGTTATAGTCTCAGAGATGAACATCCAAATATAATCACAAGTCATTTTATTCCACAATTATCTGCCAATACACCTTAAAAGGTTTTCTGAATAAATTTACATTTTCTTTGCCATTATTACAATTCATAAATATACATAATCTGGTACATCAAAAGTTGAAAGCCTAGCCTATTGGTAGTCCCTACCTCACCTACAGCAGCGTCAACGCTTCCAGAAGACTGCCGAACATTTTCTAACCTCTTTCGAATCGGGAGCTTGGTCCGGTTCATCTTGTCTATCTGATGTTGTGTGATGAAAGAAGAAAGCAAGGGTGAGCAGCAAGCCCACCAAAATAATATGTATAATGATTAATAGTATATGAGCCTACTCATAATACTCATGAAAATCTTGGTCAAAAGAAATGAACCAAGTTTGATATCTTAATGCGATGAAGTCGAAAAATATTCAGTATATATACATATATACTTTTCAAAATAATGGAAGCCCTCTTCCATGCATAATATACACAAAGTCCCAGTGTATAACTGTATAAAAATATCGTTGCAAGGTGATCTCATATATCTAACCTTGTCTCAACGTTTTTCTGAAAATCTTTGTCATTCATAAGACAATTATTAATTAGATATAAGTTTAAAAGATGAAGTTACAAGATACTCCAATATACTTATATCTTTCCCAAATACTACTTGAACTACACCCGTTCAAGTTATAATCAATTTCAAAAGTTCATCACATAGATGAGACTACAAGACAAGAGTTGAATAGATTCAATCTTTGAATATCATTATAAATAATGAAGTTACGAGATACTTCATTAAGTCCCGATATATACATATATTCATATATATCTCCCATACATTTCCTGGAAACCTCCGTCATGTAAAGTATGAACAGAGTTTGAAACATCCAATGAATTTTGGAAAGGAAAAGAATTTTGGCATAAACCCGATATCTTGCTGATCAGGCAAAGATACCAATAAGTAACCTTTTCTACTGTAGATGGATGAATTCCTCACCGGTCATCACCCTGGCCGCATTAGGACCTCGCGCTAGACCGTACCCCGGCCCCTCACGCGTTGATGGACTGCCACCCAGCCACTTACACAATAATAGACCGTACCCCGGCCTGTCGCTTATGCCGACTCAATTAGATGGGCTTACTTCCCGAACGTTGGGCAAGTAATCAATTCATTTACCAAAACTGCAACCTCGTTGCGAATATAAAATACACCACAGAGCCGGATTCCCCAGGTTTTGAGCGAGTATTTAAATCCCCTTAAAAGGAAGATCTTAAATATATAAAAAAAAGTTTTGGGATCCGCTCTGACTTTTTAAAAATCATTTTGAAGACTCGAAAACACTTTAAAGAGTGTTTGGAGTAAGGCTGATTTAATGAAGTAAATCAGTCCCCAGAATATTTAGAAAATGACTTAATATTATTATTTAAATAATATTCCCATAAAGAATAATCTTTATAAAAATAATTGAAGTAGAAGTATTAAAACTTATACTTGAAACGAGTATTAAATAACCAAAGATATACTTATATGAAAGTATTATCTTTATTTGAATAATCGAAAATAAGTTTGATTATTAACACCTTATTCTTTAATAAAATAAAGAATATATATCTGCAAATAATCGGAGTCATAGATCCTCAAATGAATATTCAAATAATATTCATTAAATAATATAAACTGAGTCATAAACCCTCGAATGAATATTCAAATAATATTCAGATAAATAAATAAAAGGAGTCATAAGTCCTCGAATAAATATTCAAAATAATATTCATTAATAAAGTAAAAGGAGTCATAAGTCCTCGAATGAATATTCAAAATAATATTCATTTAATAAAATAAAGTTAAAGTTATCGAATAAACCTTATTCGATTAATAGTTTGGAAAACTATAACCATATATATATATATATATAAATATATATATGTATATATATATCCATATCCATATATACAAGATTACTCGGGATCCTCGACTCCCGGTTTTTAGAAATATTTTCACCTTTGGGTCCCTATACTAAGGGTATATGCAAGTTACCGCTATCCTCTAGCATAGGTATTATCAACTGAACCAACAGATATATATGGAAATAATATGAAACAGACATGCATATATATACCATAGCAGCATGCTTCAATATATTGCAACATTTGCTAATATAAACATCATGCATCTATCGCAAGATAATGCATATACATATATACATCACAACAACAGTATAACGGGTAGAAAACTTGCCTGAGCGACTGGGGGTTACGAATGGCTCGGGACGAGTCTGGTAACCTATAAGCAACAAGTAAGTTGGAATTAAACTAAAGTCACTTGTAAATCTATACTCTAACAAACTCAGACTCTAACGCTCGCTTTGCGCTTACTGATTCTCTTAAGTCACTCGAGTACCCTCGGCTCCACCATTTTTACTAAATTAACCATTACGAGTTTTAAGGCGATTCCTTCGCGAGTGTCTTACCAACTGCCTAACACACTTACCATAAATGTTTCATACATTAATTAACCCTTTTTGGTCTTTAACCTATGTTTCAAAGTAAGGCGAGGGGAAAAGTTTCGTTCGCGAAACGTCGTTACTTGAAACGGTCGTTTCTCCTAAACCGTGTATCGGAATCGAACGAACTACATATCAAAACGAAGCTCGTAACATGAACTATCTAATCATGGCAATGGTCAAAACCTAACAGTGAGTTCAAGGGTTCTGATCTTAAGAACAAAAACAGTCTACGGTAAATCGGGCATTACGACGGCTATGTTTACGCGATTACCCAATTTTAAACAACTCCAAATCATCTCACAATCAACCCACAATCACAACCCAAATCCAAACTCCATCCATACTTTATCATAGCAGCCCCAACAACTCAACATTAACAACTTATACTATTCTTTATCATGAACTTAAACTCATGAACTTAAACTACACTTAAGTTCATTAATCAACAACCAAGATTTACAACTCCAAAAATAACCCAAAACCCATTAATCTCTACATCCACAATCATCAAGCCTCTCATGAACTATAATACTCATATTATGCTCTTAACATTCAATAACAAAGCTTGGTTAAGATATTATACCTTCCTTGGAGAGTGGAAAGTTACTAGGGAGCCTTAGGGAGCCTCCTACAAGCTTGATCTTTCCAAAGAAATCAAGAACACAAAGTTAGGCTTTGAAGTTTCTAAAAGTCCGATTTAAAGAACTGTAAAAATGAGGGTCTTAACATGCTTATTTGGAAGAGACTTGTGAATAAGAGTTGTAGGCCATCTCAATACCTTTCTAACGAGCTATAGAACACAACATTTGAGTGAGTATTGAAGGAGATATGGCAGTTTTAAGTTGCTGTGTTTATTTTGGCCGAGAGTTTGATGAAGAAAAGGGAAGAGCTTTTGTGTTTTTTTTTGTTGTTGTTATGATTTGTTTTTTTTTTGCTTGGTTGATCCACCTTGTTTGTTTAATTAACTTTTTACCATGGTAAATAATGAATGGTCCATAATCAACCAACCAATCCCTCCTTTTTGTCATGCTTAAGTCACCATGCTTATGTCATCTTCCACACTTGTCTTCTTCTTGTTGGTGTGATGACATCATCATCCACTAACCCCTTGATTAACTCCTAATTGTTTGCCTAATGACCGCTGATCTGTTATACGGTTCGCTTAACTTTCGTTTTCGTTTATCGTTTGAGGGATCATACCCGGGATCTTATTACTTAGGTTCCCTTAACTTTTCTCAATATATTATATTCCTTTTATGATCCTCTCCTATAATCCTTTAATTTAAATCCTTTTTATCCTGTTACCTTTTTCTCAATTCTTTCCGTATCTAGTGTATTTCCGGGAAAAATCAAAGTGTTCGGATTTGGATTCTGACGATCTTTACATACACTTATATCCCATATAAAGTACTAATAAAATCTCAGAATATCCATATCAGAACCCCTATATAGTGTGGCATGAAAAGTTTTCTCATTCAGCAAAAACACTATTCATAAGGGTTTCAAAATTTCCCAAAAATTGGGGTTATTACAGTCTCCCCTCCTTAAAAGGATTCCGTCCCGGAATCAGATAGAAAATGAATTGGGATACTTTCTTAGCATTACACTTTCTAACTCTCAAATAAATTTTTCCACATTGTGGTTCTTCCATCAAACTCTGAATAGTTTGATAACCCTTCTCCTAAGCACTTGTTCCCTTTTCACTCTACAACCCTTCCTGGTTGCTCCATATAGGTTACGTCGGGTTGCATATCTATGCGCTCATATGCCCCTATTTATCTGGCATCTGAATTACACTTCCTTAACACTGATACGTGAGACACGTTACGACCTGCTACATGTTCGGGGTTAGGGCTAGCTCCTATGCTATCCTCCCAATACGTCTTAATATATCCAAGGGTCCAACAAATTGTAGACTTAGCTTTCCTTTCTTTCCGAACCTCATCAATCCTTTCCAAGGGATACCTATAACATTACTAGGTCCCCTATTTCATACTCTTTGTCCTTTTGAGTCAAATCGGCATACCTCTTATGTCCATCTTGGGTTACTACTAGCCGTCCTCTAATTAGATCTATTATATCTATGGTCCTTTGGACTACTGCGGGTCCGAGCATCTTGCGCTCTACAACTTCATCCTAACATAAGGGAGATTGACCTTGTCTTCCCTCAAGGATCTCATAAGGCGACATCTTGATAATGACATATGATCTATTGTCGTAAGATAACTTAATCCGCGTTAAGTGATCATTCCAAATTCCTTCAAGTCTATTACATAGACTCTCATCATAGCTTCTAATCATTATAGCTTTTGCTTCTCAATACCCGTTCTTTTCCAGTTCGTAATCGCTATCACCTTCCGTTCCTAATATTATACTGGTTATACTTTTGCTCGTTAGCGTTCTATAACCTTTTAATAACCACGTCAACCTTAGTATCACGAATGTGTTCCCATTCCGCATACTACCACCCCTTTATTACTCCTTTTTCAGTTGTTTCTATTTTCCAAAATTTGATCAATCAAATAGAAGTAAAGGAATTTGTTGAGAGATCACTATGATCATGAACACTTGTTATATCGCATAGTTAGTACAGAAGGTGGCCAGCCTTTAGTACTTGACAAGCAATTAAACAATAGCTGGTATCCTACTCGGCTTCTATCACACAGATAGATAGTCATTCGGCAATACCTCCCCTTCTGGAAGGGTTGTTCTTCTCAGCTTACATGAAATGAAAAGAAGAGAAAAGAACGAACTGAAGAGAATTGTATATATGAAAAAAATATACTGCCACAAAATATCTGGCTTGGAACCTACCTCTGAACTATAGAGGTTTGTCATAGGAGAACAAAACATATATGTATTTATATCAACATCAAGTATTATAGCATCCTATTTCACATGCCTAAATATTTTTGCTATTCCGTCCATCATTCTATGGACCCATGCTCTTCCTCGAGCTTATACACAATCACCTTTGAAACTCCCTCGACATCGAAAATCGAATCTGGGATCTCATCTATACATCATCGTTACTAGAATTCTATGCTTGCACCGCAACCTTCCTCGTATAATAATACGACTCTCTATTGATAAGAAAGAATAATTATTCACTAGGTAGATACTCTACTTAATTAGTCTATCAATGATAACTTATACACTACCACGACCCGATTAGTGGTACTCAATCTCAACTCCCATTCCAATACAACTCTCACGGTTGTAATCAGCTCATTACTCGCAGAATCATTGCTGCCTTACTATGGTCCACCACTGACCTACTGTAGTCATTCATTTTCCATGAAGTCTTAATAACTAACCATACAGAGTCCATACATGTAGTATAGAATTCTTCTAAGGAGTTAACATAACCACCAATCATAATTCATGAAGAACACTCCTGATCCTGACATACATACATGACATGAAGCATATAAAATTGCAGAAGAGTTTCAATCAAAGCACCGATAGCAGGTTTATACCATTCTTAATCGTATGCCTTCAATAGAAGACTTAACTCCAAGGTTCGTTTAGTCCTTTTTGAAATATGGTCCTGGATTATTCTCAAGATAGGACCTTCTAAGATAGATAGCCCGTTCATGGCGATTACACGAATTAAACCTTTACCCACTACTATTACGGTTGGATATTGCACAGTCATCAGAAGGAATGTCAATCTTTAAAACCATAATACAACCTTCATAGCTTTAACCATCATCACTGTATTCCTCTGGCACGAGCGCCTATAATTGTCCTCTTACACTTAAAGTGTCGGCCACCTCTTTGGCCTTTCCTGATAGTAAAATTTCCTTACAGTCAATGTCATTTTAACCACCTCCAAATAAATTTTTCTACCTTATTTCAATCACAGCTTATGTGAAGATGTTTTCCTTAAAATCTGATGAGTAAAAAAAAAATCACCATTTTTTTCCATAAGTTATTGCCTCAGTCTTTAGGGGTTAATCACTGTCACGACTGACTCTCAATCATACTTAGAACATCTTTTATCTTAGGTCCTAATTTCCCTGAACAATTTCGACCTTTACTGGTTCGATCCATACTTTCTCGTGGTTTAACACGTGCCCCACTTGGCATCATTATAATTACGTCATATTCCCTTTATCCACATTTTTATTCTTGAGAATTTTGAATATTACCTTTCTCCTTGTAAAACCTCTAAGGTTATCCTTGAATCGTTCCTCCTGTATTCCCTAGATACAGGGCATATCAAAATACCATTTACTAATACTAAAACCATTGTCTATATACTTCTGAAAAATTTTCCATTGATTCTTAAAGGTTGTTGTTACCTTAACCCTTTCCCAATCATACTGTCAAAAATCATACTGTCCCTATTAAGGGTGAAATGCCAACCTTTATGCATTCCCCTAGGATTCATTTTATGTTACCGATGTTCTATCCTTAATTCCACCTTTAAAAGGTACATGCATCCTTCTATAGATAAATCAAGTCATATATCCCTGATAAGGGTGTCTTATTCAATCATTCCCACCTCGATAGTACATGTCTAATTTCACAATAACATCTGTATTCAAAATGGGGTCAATCAATATGGCCTCCAAAAGATAACAACGGTTATCCGCTTTTCTTTCCTGATTTGGTAATGATCACATGGATGTTCTGGAAGATATTGGTCGTGTTCAACGTGAACTTCTTCTTAATAAATCCTTATTTTCTTTTGTTGTTTATCTCAACAGTCATCTCAATGTTGGGATATCTTTCATACCTGGCGTCTCCCTTTCTGGGTATCATGCCCCTGGTCTTACACTTCACATTCTTGAAGGTCACTTCCTTCATCCAATTTTCCTAATTTCTTACTTCCTTGCCTCCTCAGTCTATCTGCGTCTCATTATTTATCCTTCGAACTATCTCAAGGTTTCTTCAGATCCTCCCAACTTACAGGGAATAAAATATATGTATCTCTTATGCGTTCCACCATCAATTTAACTCATGGTGAATCACCCTCATCCTGACGATTACATACTTTTCTATTTCTATTGCTACGAGTCTTTAGGGTTTCCTCATACCCAACTCCCTTATCATTCCTCTAACTCTATTGCCGTTATATTCCTTTCCACTTCAATTTCTTTTTATTTTCCTTTCTCATATCATTATTTCATGAACCAACACAACATAAGCATTGATTTCATACATCCCGTCATTCTGGATTCGTGTCCTCAGAACGAATCTTGATAACTTTTACAACTTAGATTCATAATTCATCATACTCATCCACTTTTTGTTCTAGCTCCAAAGCTTTTACACTATCTCCTTATCTTTGGGAATTACTTTCCCGAAAAAAATTGACTGAACTTAAATTAGTTTATTA
This sequence comes from Apium graveolens, assembly GCF_009905375.1. Lineage (NCBI taxonomy): Eukaryota > Viridiplantae > Streptophyta > Magnoliopsida > Apiales > Apiaceae > Apium > Apium graveolens. The sequence goes on along the minus strand of NC_133652.1, from coordinate 272,902,087 downwards.
TAATCTCTTGCTTCGTGCCTTCCTTGGCCTTCCACCAGCGGGTGGCCTCTCTCTTAGGAGGGTAAGTGACAAAACAGTCTTTTGTGGTTCATCAATCATTTAGAATCTCAAATAATTCCTATATTTCCTTTAGCCAGGCTCTTGCCTTGGCTGGGTCAGCTTGTTCCTTGGAACTCTGAGAGCTTAGAGACTTAAGGTCCTGAAAGAATTTCCTATCGCATTGTTTCCTCAAGGTGGTGGTTGGGGATAATAGTCTAAGTTCTGTCTAGACAGGTCCATGAATTGCCGTATAGGAGTACCGTCTCGGGTCTCATTTCCTTACTCGACTTTCTGTTTCCTTAATATGAAATGTTTCATCCTACTCCCCATAATTGGGGTCATCTTTTAATTTAAAATCCTCATTTTCCACTCCATTATGTCATGGGTTCCTTCTATCTTGATGGCGACCTCCCTGACTATCACGTTCAGGGTTTGCTCTAAATCTTATTCCTCAAACTATGGCTCTCATCTAAGTTCTCATCATTACGCTCTTGAACTTTCGGAACCCAAATTCTATAGGAATACCTCATTATTCCCTTATCATCTTTCTCTGGCACCGTATGCTCTTTTCCAATAATTCAGTCTCTATTGCAATCTCAAACCGCTTTTCGGTACCGGCTCCGGTTACCTTCACTACTATTTCCAAAATCTCTTATAAACTCTCCCAAAGACATTATCATCTTGAGTCTCTCCTTTTTACTAAGGGCATCAGCCACCACATTGGCTTTCCCCGAATGATAAAGAATCTCCCAATCATTATTCTTGATTAGCTCTAACTGCCTCCTCTGGCATATGTTGAGCTCTTTCTACGTGAAAATGTACTAGAGCACTTATGGCTTAGGTAATTCTCGCACTTCTCTCCATACAAGTAGTGCCTCCAATCTTTAGGGTAAAACTATTGCCATGAGCCTAAGCTCATGGGCGGGGATATCGAATTTCATATTACCTTAATTGTCTTGACATATACGCGATTACCTTACCGTGCTGCATAAGCACGCACCCTAAGCCCTTGTGTGAAGCGTCACTACACTTCACAAAATCTCCTTTTCCATCCGGCAATGCCAGCATAGGGGCCATCACCAACCTCTGCTTCAGTTCTTGAAAGCTGTTCTCGCATTTCACTGTCCATTCGAACTTCTCAGTCTTACGAGTAAGCCGCGTTAAAGGGGTTACTATCTTTACAAACTTGAACGAACCTCCGGTAGTGACCGGCCAATCCTACCTCTGGTAGTCGACCTAACCATGGTCATCAATTCATCAGTGGTCCTTTATCCAATCTTGTCAGGATCCTCCATGGGATCCTCCTCAACAACTATCCCTTCTAGGACAACATCCTCAACCGCTACATCCTCAATATCAACATCATCCGGTCCTGCATTAGGACACTCTATCGGATCCACAATCCGATCTCCAATTAGTAATAAAACATCATCGCGCTGTTGCTCCTCAACCTCAGGGTTCGGAGTCCCGCTACCATGTATGATAACGAACTACGCTACTATCACGATATTTATAGGGGTTCCCGTAAGGGTTTTAACTGTCAGTACTACGTTAGGTAGCCCGACTATGAACTTGGCAAGAGTTCTTATTATCTTAGTTATTATCTTAACGTCACATAATCTCTGAGGTTTATAACGCTTAGCTCTGATACCATTTCTGTAACACCCCCAAATCCGGGGTCGGGGATCCGGGTTGTCACGAGTTCCATTTCCCTTAACAACACCCAATCTTAATAATTAATCAACTACTCTGTACTGTGACCCCACAATAAACACACACACCACACGTTATAGTCTCAGAGATGAACATCCAAATATAATCACAAGTCATTTTATTCCACAATTATCTGCCAATACACCTTAAAAGGTTTTCTGAATAAATTTACATTTTCTTTGCCATTATTACAATTCATAAATATACATAATCTGGTACATCAAAAGTTGAAAGCCTAGCCTATTGGTAGTCCCTACCTCACCTACAGCAGCGTCAACGCTTTCAGAAGACTGCCGAACATTTTCTAACCTCTTTCGAATCGGGAGCTTGGTCCGGTTCATCTTGTCTATCTGATGTTGTGTGATGAAAGAAGAAAGCAAGGGTGAGCAGCAAGCCCACCAAAATAATATGTATAATGATTAATAGTATATGAGCCTACTCATAATACTCATGAAAATCTTGGTCAAAAGAAATGAACCAAGTTTGATATCTTAATGCGATGAAGTCGAAAAATATTCAGTATATATACATATATACTTTTCAAAATAATGGAAGCCCTCTTCCATGCATAATATACACAAAGTCCCAGTGTATAACTGTATAAAAATATCGTTGCAAGGTGATCTCATATATCTAACCTTGTCTCAACGTTTTTCTGAAAATCTTTGTCATTCATAAGACAATTATTAATTAGATATAAGTTTAAAAGATGAAGTTACAAGATACTCCAATATACTTATATCTTTCCCAAATACTACTTGAACTACACCCGTTCAAGTTATAATCAATTTCAAAAGTTCATCACATAGATGAGACTACAAGACAAGAGTTGAATAGATTCAATCTTTGAATATCATTATAAATAATGAAGTTACGAGATACTTCATTAAGTCCCGATATATACATATATTCATATATATCTCCCATACATTTCCTGGAAACCTCCGTCATGTAAAGTATGAACAGAGTTTGAAACATCCAATGAATTTTGGAAAGGAAAAGAATTTTGGCATAAACCCGATATCTTGCTGATCAGGCAAAGATACCAATAAGTAACCTTTTCTACTGTAGATGGATGAATTCCTCACCGGTCATCACCCTGGCCGCATTAGGACCTCGCGCTAGACCGTACCCCGGCCCCTCACGCGTTGATGGACTGCCACCCAGCCCCTTACACAATAATAGACCGTACCCCGGCCTGTCGCTTATGCCGACTCAATTAGATGGGCTTACTTCCCGAACGTTGGGCAAGTAATCAATTCATTTACCAAAACTGCAACCTCGTTGCGAATATAAAATACACCACAGAGCCGGATTCCCCAGGTTTTGAGCGAGTATTTAAATCCCCTTAAAAGGAAGATCTTAAATATATAAAAAAAAGTTTTGGGATCCGCTCTGACTTTTTAAAAATCATTTTGAAGACTCGAAAACACTTTAAAGAGTGTTTGGAGTAAGGCTGATTTAATGAAGTAAATCAGTCCCCAGAATATTTAGAAAATGACTTAATATTATTATTTAAATAATATTCCCATAAAGAATAATCTTTATAAAAATAATTGAAGTAGAAGTATTAAAACTTATACTTGAAACGAGTATTAAATAACCAAAGATATACTTATATGAAAGTATTATCTTTATTTGAATAATCGAAAATAAGTTTGATTATTAACACCTTATTCTTTAATAAAATAAAGAATATATATCAGCAAATAATCGGAGTCATAGATCCTCAAATGAATATTCAAATAATATTCATTAAATAATATAAACTGAGTCATAAACCCTCGAATGAATATTCAAATAATATTCAGATAAATAAATAAAAGGAGTCATAAGTCCTCGAATGAATATTCAAAATAATATTCATTAATAAAGTAAAAGGAGTCATAAGTCCTCGAATGAATATTCAAAATAATATTCATTTAATAAAATAAAGTTAAAGTTATCGAATAAACCTTATTCGATTAATAGTTTGGAAAACTATAACCATATATATATATATAAATATATATATGTATATATATATCCATATCCATATATACAAGATTACTCGGGATCCTCGACTCCCGGTTTTTAGAAATATTTTCACCTTTGGGTCCCTATACTAAGGGTATATGCAAGTTACCGCTATCCTCTAGCATAGGTATTATCAACTGAACCAACAGATATATATGGAAATAATATGAAACAGACATGCATATATATACCATAGCAGCATGCTTCAATATATTGCAACATTTGCTAATATAAACATCATGCATCTATCGCAAGATAATGCATATACATATATACATCACAACAACAGTATAACGGGTAGAAAACTTGCCTGAGCGACTGGGGGTTACGAATGGCTCGGGACGAGTCTGGTAACCTATAAGCAACAAGTAAGTTGGAATTAAACTAAAGTCACTTGTAAATCTATACTCTAACAAACTCAGACTCTAACGCTCGCTTTGCGCTTACTGATTCTCTTAAGTCACTCGAGTACCCTCGGCTCCACCATTTTTACTAAATTAACCATTACGAGTTTTAAGGCGATTCCTTCGCGAGTGTCTTACCAACTGCCTAACACACTTACCATAAATGTTTCATACATTAATTAACCCTTTTTGGTCTTTAACCTATGTTTCAAAGTAAGGCGAGGGGAAAAGTTTCGTTCGCGAAACGTCGTTACTTCAAACGGTCGTTTCTCCTAAACCGTGTATCGGAATCGAACGAACTACATATCAAAACGAAGCTCGTAACATGAACTATCTAATCATGGCAATGGTCAAAACCTAACAGTGAGTTCAAGGGTTCTGATCTTAAGAACAAAAACAGTCTACGGTAAATCGGGCATTACGACGGCTATGTTTACGCGATTACCCAATTTTAAACAACTCCAAATCATCTCACAATCAACCCACAATCACAACCCAAATCCAAACTCCATCCATACTTTATCATAGCAGCCCCAACAACTCAACATTAACAACTTATACTATTCTTTATCATGAACTTAAACTCATGAACTTAAACTACAGTTAAGTTCATTAATCAACAACCAAGATTTACAACTCCAAAAACAACCCAAAACCCATTAATCTCTACATCCACAATCATCAAGCCTCTCATGAACTATAATACTCATATTATGCTCTTAACATTCAATAAAAAAGCTTGGTTAAGATATTATACCTTCCTTGGAGAGTGGAAAGTTACTAGGGAGCCTTAGGGAGCCTCCTACAAGCTTGATCTTTCCAAAGAAATCAAGAACACAAAGTTAGGCTTTGAAGTTTCTAAAAGTCCGATTTAAAGAACTGTAAAAATGAGGGTCTTAACATGCTTATTTGGAAGAGACTTGTGAATAAGAGTTGTAGGCCATCTCAATACCTTTCTAACGAGCTATAGAACACAACATTTGAGTGAGTATTGAAGGAGATATGGCAGTTTTAAGTTGCTGTGTTTATTTTGGCCGAGAGTTTGATGAAGAAAAGGGAAGAGCTTTTGTGTTTTTTTTTGTTGTTGTTATGATTTGTTTTTTTTTTGCTTGGTTGATCCACCTTGTTTGTTTAATTAACTTTTTACCATGGTAAATAATGAATGGTCCATAATCAACCAACCAATCCCTCCTTTTTGTCATGCTTAAGTCACCATGCTTATGTCATCTTCCACACTTGTCTTCTTCTTGTTGGTGTGATGACATCATCATCCACTAACCCCTTGATTAACTCCTAATTGTTTGCCTAATGACCGCTGATCTGTTATACGGTTCGCTTAACTTTCGTTTTCGTTTATCGTTTGAGGGATCATACCCGGGATCTTATTACTTAGGTTCCCTTAACCTTTCTCAATATATTATATTCCTTTTATGATCCTCTCCTATAATCCTTTAATTTAAATCCTTTTTATCCTGTTACCTTTTTCTCAATTCTTTCCGTATCTAGTGTATTTCCGGGAAAAATCAAAGTGTTCGGATTTGGATTCTGACGATCTTTACATACACTTATATCCCATATAAAGTACTAATAAAATCTCAGAATATCCATATCAGAACCCCTATATAGTGTGGCATGAAAAGTTTTCTCATTCAGCAAAAACACTATTCATAAGGGTTTCAAAATTTCCCAAAAATTGGGGTTATTACATTTACTGACATCAGAATTTAACAGATAAGAAGCAAGAATCTAGTTTGTGACTTAGTAATAAGATACACAAAGTAAATTTGACTAAGCTCAAAATCAGAATTTGCTTGTGTTAATGAATTTCCACATAAATAACTATTTCAAACATGGGATTTCTAGTATGTTAAAGACTACTAGGTCAGCATCTAGCACAGTAATCCTTATTGGATTGAATAGTCATAGAACAGTCAAATCACTATCAGAGTTTATAGAATCACATCAGATAACAATCAGTATTTAATATATATAACAGTTTAAGAACAGATTACATAGAGATAATACAATCTGTAAACACTGATCATAAAATCTGATGCATGAGAACAAAAACTAAGCAGATTTTGAGAAAGAACCTGAAACCATCCCAAGTTCATTTACCAGTCTTGTAAATGTAGCTTCACATAGTGGTTTTGTGAAGATATCTGCTAGTTGTTGATCTGTTGGGACAAAATACAATTCCACTGTACCTTCCATTACATGTTCCCTTATGAAATGGTACCTAATGCTGATGTGATTTGTCATTGAGTGTTGAAATGGATTACTTGTCAAAGCAATAGCACTTTGATTATCACAGTAAATGGGTATTTTAAAGAATTCTAACCCATAGTCTAGTAACTGATTCTTCATCCAAAGAATCTGTGCACAACAGCTTCCTGCATCAATATATTCTACTTCTGCCGTTGATGTGGAAATTAATTTCTGTTTCTTGCTAAACCAAGAAACCAATCTGCCTCCAAGAAATTGGCAGCTTCCACTTGTGCTTTTCCTGTCTATTTTTCATCCTTCAAAATCTGCATCTGAGTAACCTATTAGCTTAAAGTCTGATTCCGTAGGATACCACAATCCTAGATCAGCTGTACCCTTGAGGTACTTGAAAATTCTTTTCACAACTATTAAATGAGGTTCTCTTGGATCAGCCTGAAATCTTGTACAAAGGCAGGTAGCATACATGACATCAGGTCTACTTGCAGTTAAATAGAGTAAAGAGCCAATCATACCTCTGTAGTTAGTAATATCTACTGATGAACCAGTATCTTTATCTAACTTGGTTGCAGTGGCCATGGGAGTGGATGCAGTTGAACAATATTGCATTCCAAATTTCTTCAGTAAATTTCTGGTGTACTCAGATTGACAGATAAAAGTACCTTCTTCATTTTGCTTGACTTGAAGTCCCAGAAAATAGCTAAGTTCTCCCATCATACTCATTTGATATCTTGACTACATTAGCTTTGCAAACCTTTCACAGAGTTTAGCATTTGTAGAACCAAATATGATATCATCAACATATATCTGTACCAAAAGTAAGTCCTTTCCATGGTTGAGGTAGAACAGTGTTTTATCAATTGTTCCTCTGTGAAATCCACTTTCCAGAAGGAATTGAGCTAAAGTCTCATACCATGCTCTTGGAGCTTGCTTAAGGCCATAAAGTGCTTTGTCAAGCCTGTAGACATGATTATGAAATTTTGAATCTACAAAGCCTGGAGGTTGTTCAACATATACCTCTTCTTCCAATTTTCCATTGAGAAAAGCACTTTTCACATCCATTGAAAGACTTTAAACTTCATGTGAGCAGCATAAGCCAAAAAGATTCTTATGGCTTCCAATCTAGCAACTGGTGCAAATGTTTCATCATAGTCAATTCCCTCATGTTGAGAATATCCTTTTGCAACCAGCCTTGCTTTGTTCCTTGTAATTATTTCATCACTATCAGTTTTATTTCTGAACACCCATTTTGTACCAACAACTGATCTGTTCTTTGGCCTTGGCACTAGTGTCCAAACTTTATTTCTTTCAAATTCATTTAACTCTTCCTGCATTACTTGCACCCAATCAGCATCTTGAAGAGCTTCTTCCACTTTCTTTGGTTCAATCTGAGATAGAAAAGAATGATAGAGACATTCATTTGAAGTTGCAGTTCTAGTTCTGACACCTGCTTCAGGATCTCCAATGATTAAGTCAGGTGTGTGTGCTTTAGTCCACTTCCTTGCAGATGGAAGTTGATCTCTAGAACTGGATCCTCCCCCATGATCCATATTGTCTCCATCAGCATTTTCTGATGCCCCCTGTAGTTATGCTTTCTGAGACTTCAAAATTTGAGTTGGATCCTTCAGGAATTGAAGAATCAGAGTTTCCAGAATTATCAGAGTTTGGCTCATCAGAACTTGATGAATCAGAACTTGAAGAGCCAGTGACAGTGATACTTCTTGAGAGTCTTGAGTTGTGGTAGGATCTTCAGCTTGCTCCCCTGCACAGGTGCGCTTTCCTTTGGAGCAGTTACCACAGTTTCAATGACATCAGAGTTTAACCCATCAGAACTTACAACATCAGGATTTAGGTCATCAGAACTTACAGAATCATAATTTAAATCTTCATTTTCAAATCTCAGCTGATCATGATCATTGAAATCTTCAAGTCCAGTAATCCTTTTATCATCAAAAGATACATTGATAGATTCCATGACAACCCTTGTTCTTAAATTGTAGACTCTGAAGGCTTTTGTGGAAAGTGGATATCCAACAAAAATTCCTTCATTGACTTTTAAATCAAATTTTGACAGCTGTTCATGATGAGTCTTAAGAACAAAACACTTGCAACCAAATACATGAAAGTATTTCAGATTTGGCTTCTTTTTCTACACCATCTCATATGGTGTATTTCCACACTTTTTTATGAGTGTAGCATTCTGTGTAAAATAAGCAGTCTGCACAGCTTCTGTTATGGATTAAAACTAATATGTATGATTGCTGTATCTAATAATAAGGAACGTGAGCTTCGAGGCTCGATTTGACTGCTCTTGTGTTTCGTGACTCAATCTGCCTTAACAAGATGCCTACGTACCTTGCTGATTGCCAAGGATCAAGTCAAAAAACATAGTTCTGATTTGTGGGGTGAGACCCCTTATATAGATGTGGGAGTCCTTGAATTGGACTTGGTATAGGAGACTTGGTGGGCAAGTCTCATAATTAGAATGGACTTTGGAGTCCTAGGTAGTAGGAAACTGATTCCTTATCCTTTTAGGTCCCCTTGAGGCTTATCTATAAGGATTTATATCCTTATCTGGACTCTTCTCAATAGCTGATTTTTCCCTTATTAATTAATTACGAAATTAATTAATAATTAGGACTTTTTGGGCCTTTTTTATTTTTCCAGACCTGATCTGGTCCATCAGGCTTAACCTTGCTGGTCTGAATATCATACATTTTCATAATGGGCCTAGCAGCCCATTAATTATAAAATCAGGACTTATTTATCCCTATCATTTGCCCCCCAACTTTTGGGAAACATTGATCAGGTTTCGCAGAAGTTAAATCTATTCGTTCCCTTACAGGGTTTCGTTTTTGCGTAAAGTGTGGAGCGACCTACACATTTACAACGAATCTTCCTTTTATTCAGAAACTATCTTAATTTCCAGGAATTTTTCCCTAATTTTCTGGATTTTTCCCTTAATTTCTGGGATTTATCCTAATTTTCTGGATTTTTCCCTTAATTTCTGGGATTTATCCTAATTTTCTGGATTTTTCCCTTAATTTCTGGGTTTTATCCTAATTTTCTGGATTTTTCCCTTAATTTCTGGGATTTATCCTAATTTTTCTGGATTTTTCCTTTAATTTCTGAAAATATTAATATTTTTCAGAAATTATTTAAGGAATTTCCTTATTTTCTGGGATTTATCCTAATTTTCTGGATTTTTCCCTTAATTTCTGGGATTTATCCTAATTTTCTGGATTTTTCCCTTAATTTCTGGGATTTATCCTAATTTTCTGGATTTTTCCCTTAATTTCTGGGATTTATCCTAATTTTCTGGATTTTTCCTTTAATTTCTGAAAATATTAATATTTTTCAGAAATTATTTAAGGAATTTCCTTATTTTCTGGGATTTATCCTAATTTTCTGGATTTTTCCCTTAATTTCTGGGATTTATCCTAATTTTCTGGATTTTTCCTTTAATTTTTGAAAATATTAATATTTTTCAGAAATTATTTAAGGAATTTCCTTATTTTCTGGGATTTATCCTAATTTTCTGGATTTTTCCCTTAATTTCTGGGATTTATCCTAATTTTCTGGATTTTTCCCTTAATTTCTGGGATTTATCCTAATTTTCTGGATTTTTCCCTTAATTTCTGGGATTTATCCTAATTTTCTGGATTTTTCCCTTAATTTCTGGGATTTATCCTAATTTTCTGGATTTTTCCCTTAATTTCTGGGATTTATCCTAATTTTCTGGATTTTTCCCTTAATTTCTGGGATTTATCCTAATTTTCTGGATTTTTCCTTTAATTTCTGAAAATATTAATATTTTTCAGAAATTATTTAAGGAATTTCCTTATTTTTATCCTAATTTTCCAGGATTTTTCTTCCTTTTTTTTTTCTTTTTTCTTCTTTTCTTCCCCCTTTTCTCTCCTTTTTTTTTTTTTTTTTTTTATACAATTTTCGACCAGGAATCCATTCGACCAGGATCCTGGTCGAATTAACCCTTATAATGCCCAGGTCGACAGTTTTTCGAGCAGAACGGTTTCGGTCAGGAGTCCTGGTCGAATTTCGGCCAGGATTTTTCCTCTTTTTTTTTTTTTTTTTTTTTTTTTTTTTTTTTTTATTTCGACCAGGAAGATTTTCGGTCAGGATCCCATTTTTTGACCGATTTAGCCCTCCTTCTAAGCCCTGGTCGAAGGATTTTCGAGCAGGAAATTTTCGAGCAGGGGTCCTGGTCGAATTCGGCCAGGATTTTCACACTTCTTCTTTTTTTTTTTTTTTTTTTTTTTTTTTTTTTATTTCGACCAGGATTTTCGTCCTTTTCGGTCAGGATCTCCGTTTTTGACCGAATTAACCCTCATTTGTTGCCCAGGTCGAAGCAATTTCGGGCAGGATCCATTCGACCAGGATCTTGCCTTGTTTTCTGGTCGAAAGTTCTTCTATTTTATTCATTCTCGATCAGAATTCTGACCATTTCGGTCAGGAACTAATATTTTGACCGAATTAGCTATCGTTTGATGCCTTGGTCGAAGCAATTTCGGGCTCCTGTATTTCGACCAGGATTTCCCCATGATTCTTGGTCGAATTGGGTCATATTTTTTATCCATTTTTCCCTGGACTTTATTTTTGGGCCACCTTCACTTAGCTGGGCCTTCATTCTTTTGGCCCATTATGACTGGATTTTGGGTTATGGGCTGTTAACCTTAAATATCTGGGCCCTTTTCTGGGCTTCTTAAACACTTGGGCCCTTAGTTGGGCTTTATTTTTTCAAGGTTTTTTTAGAATTGGGCCTCATTTCTAAGCCCAAATTCCAAACTCTTCTAATATCTTTCTGGATTCTTCCAAAATCTTGAAAAAACTCAAGTTTTCTTTTGATTTTTTACTAGAATTCTCTTGAATTTTCTAGGAACTTCCAGAACCTTCCAACTTTTGGGCCCAAATGGGCTTCTTAAGGCCCATTATCCACTTATTTCTCCTATATATAGGTGGGATGAGAGTGTGCTTCTTCACACCTCTCATTTCATTTCTCTTCATTTCAAATTTCCTAATCTTCTCCTCTCTCAAATCCACTCCTTCCTCCTCCCAAGTCTTTTCCAGTCTTTACTAGATGGCTGACAAGAGTTCCGAGAGGGCGGCCAAGATAGCCTCGGCTTCAAAACGAGGTAAGGATATCGAGATCCGCTCTTCATATATGTCTTTAATTGATATGATTAATACTAGGGGGGATGAATATCCTTCCACTGCACATCTCGACTCCTTTAATCACTGTAATACTTGGCATAACATAGATTTCAATAAACTAAATGCTCGTTATAACGTCCCTCCCCCCTTTAGACTAGTTCCAGTCTCTGGTGGTGACCGTACTTGCCACTGGAGGCCCGATACTCTCTTCATTTACACCGACGCCCTTAATGCTGGGCTTAGGTTCCCTTTCCATCCTTTTATCCCTCATCTTTTGGCTGACTTACAAATCAGCCCGTGTCAGCTTCCTCCAAACGCCTGGAGGAATATTCTATGTTTTATGGTTTGTTGTCTTAGGGAGGGCTTTCCTCTTTCTGTAGCCGTTTTTAGGAAAGTCTTTCAATGTTACAATAGTTCTTCCAATAACTGCGGTTGGGTCTATGTCAAGCAAAGACCCAAAAGCAAACATATCTTTAATAGCGCCTCTATTCCTGATAATAATCCAAATTGGAGGAATAGTTTCGTTGGGTTACGTTGGGAGAATGGCGACTGGGGCACGCTCTTTCGATCTTCCTTCGGGAAGGTCAGTGATGGTAGCCTCAAATCCATTCACTTAACTTCTGAAGAAACTATCATTTACGATGGGCTTACTCAGGATGATGGCACCACCACCAGCTGGACTCTTTTAGAAGAGTTTTCCCTGATTCATGTGGGACTATCCTCTGTTTCTCAACAGGGTATTTCTCTTCCCTTCTCAATTTTTCTTTATTTCTCGCATTATTAACATCACTTATTTTGTCCTTTGCTTTGTTTCAGCTGCTAAGGAGATTAACGAGGACAATGTCCCTGTGGTTGAGGAGACAGCTAGGATGAAGAAAGCTCGGCTCGCAGGCCTAGACACCCGGGGAAAGGCGACAGAGCCTATCTTCTTGAGAAAGCACAAGGAGCCTATGGGGGAGGCTTCAACCGAAGGAGCTGAGGGCCATAATGCTCCTATCACTGCTGCTGCCCCTGTTGCTGCTGCTACAGGCGCCTTTCAGCCTCTCTGGGGATTTCGCCGAGGGGATACCGTGGTTGGTTCCACGAAGCATGCTTGGGATTGGTCCTACCATAGCGTGACTCCAAAGGACTTTACTGACGTGGTGGCCACCCCTGACCTTGAGAGGATTAAGCTCATGGTAGCCCAATCTCTGGCTTCGGTATGCCTTCTCTTTTTTAAACTTATTTCTTGTTCTTGTAGCACTTTCTTGCCTTATACTTTGTTAATTGTTTTGTTTCAGTCTAACGCCTACTTTCAAGGCGCTGTGAGGCAAGCCGAATCATGGAAGCGGGCTTCTGATAAGGCCGATAATGCCCTCAGGAGGCAGCAGAAGAAGTATGCTACCTTGGAGAAGAAACTCAAACGCAAGGAAGAAGAACTCGGAGAGTCCAACGCCGAGCTGGTGGTTCTTCGGGCGGAGAAGGATAAAGCAATAGACAACTATCCGGACTCGGAAGAGTTTACCCAATCCATGAGGATTAGGGATGATTCAGTCTTTCCCGGGTTTTTTAGGACTGGCTGGGACACGGCCCTTGGGACCGTGAACGAGGCTTGTCCTGATATTAACCCGGCGGACTACGTCTGCCCTGATGACGAGGCTTTGCTACAGAGGTTCCGTACCCGAGTAGTTGTCTCGGACCATGTTCCTCAGGATCCGCTTCTTCCTCCTCCCGAGTCTTCTTCCAGACCTGCTGAGGACGATAGCTCTTCTTCTTCCTCCGAGACGACAGAGACATCCAGCGAGAGCGGAGATGATGATATGGATGCCGAGGGCACCTCAGCTCCTTAGAGCTTTTTCAGCCCTGTGTGGCTTGTCTTATTTTCTAGACTTTATTTATCAAATCTCTTGTAATATTTATTTGACATATTTTGTTTATCAGCTTTTACCCTTGCATTCATGCATTTGGTTTTTATTTGTTGGGCCACAAACATACTTTGAAGAACTCATGAATTTCATAAAATTTCCTGGGATTCGTCCCTTACACAAGTCTTAATAAACTAAAACATATAAATCCTAAGCAAGCAAAGCTTCAAGGTGCTTTTCAACCTACTCGCCATCCTGACGAGTGAGAATCGTATCCGGCTGCTTTACACATAGTAAACCTTCAGGTTTTGTGCATGCCAAGTTCTCGGGACTTCAAAACCATCCATAGTCTCTAGCTTGTAGGTTCCTCTACCTTGAACACTCTTGACTCTGTACGGCCCTTCCCAATTCGGGGCAAGTTTCCCTTTTTGTCCTACACCAGATGCTTCTATCTTCCTCAAGACTAGATCGCCTTGTTTAAAAAACCTTTCTTTAACCCTTAAGTTGTAGTAGAATGAAGCCTTTTTCTGATATTCTACTATCTTTGCATGTGCCTTGTCTCGCACTTCGTCGATCAGATCCAGGGCTAACCTCTGCCCTTCCTCATTTTCTTCTGCGTTGAAAGCCTGAATCCTTGGAGAGGAATGTGATATTTCCACAGGGACTACTGCTTCTGCCCCATATGCCAACATGAAAGGCGTTGCTCCTGTCGTGACTCTACAGGTAGTCCTATAGGCCCATAATATGGGAAGTACCTCGTCCACCCAATTATTTCTTGACTTCTCGATCCTCTTCTTTAATCCATCCAGGATTATTCGATTTGCTACTTCTGCTTGCCCATTAGCTTGTGGGTGGGCTACAGAGGTGAACCGCAACTCAATTTCATTTTCTTCGCAATACTTCTTGAATTCCTCATTATTGAATTGTGTTCCATTGTCAGTGACGAGGATACGGGGAATTCCATATCGGCACATAATGTTTTCCCACAGGAATTGTGCAACTTGCTTGGTTGTGATTTTGGCCAAAGGTTTGGCTTCGATCCACTTGGTAAAATAATCAATGGCTACAATCAGAAACTTCCTTTGTGCCGTGGCCATAGGAAAAGGCCCTAAAATATCCATCCCCCACATTGCAAAGGGAATAGGCGAGTTGATAGAGGTCAGCATCTCGGGGGGCTGTCTAACAACTGGTGCATGCTTCTGACAGCGATCACACTTCTTCACATATTCTTTGGCATCAGCCATCATTTCTGGCCAATAGAAGCCCAAACGGGTTATCTTATGAGCTAAGGCCCTGCCCCCCAAGTGTTGTCCACAAATTCCTTCATGCACTTCCTCAAGAGCCAAGCGTGCCTCATCGGGCCTGAGACACCTTAAATAAGGAACCACGAAAGATCTTTTATACAGAATCCCATCTATCAAAGAGTACCTTAGTGCTCGAACAGTTAACTTTCGTGCTTCAGTTACATTGCTTGGCAACCATCCGGTTTGAATGTGAGCCTTAATGGGATCGATCCATGACGTCCCCAGGCCTACGGGAGCCACAAGCTTAACATCTATGCTTCGCGTCTTTAAAACACGGAAGTATACACTTCCTGAACTTTCTTCTATCTCAGATGAAGCAAACTTGGATAACGCATCTGCCTTAATGTTTTCTTCCCTTGGAATGTATTCAACATGACATTCATTAAATTGGGTCATCACAGCCCTTACTAGGCGGACGTACTTAGCCATCGTATCATCCCTTGCCTCAAATTCTCCCTTTACCTGGGATATGATCAGCTTCGAATCTCCACGGACCTTTAATTTTTGACTCTAAGTGTCCCAGCTAGACCAAGGCCAGCTATCAGGGTTTCATATTCTGCCTCATTATTTGTGGTTGGGAAGTCTAGCTTCATAGCATACTCAATTAAGAACCCATCAGGGCTTTGCAAAACCAATCCTGCTCCACTGGAGTTTGTTTTTGATGCTCCATCAAAATAGAGAACCCAATATTCTTTATCATCCTCCTTCTCTTTGCTTTCATTATCAACTCCCTTGTCTTGAGGTATGGTATCTTCCTGCCCCCCGACTTCTTGGTCGGGTATGGTACATTCCACCACGAAGTCAGCTAGTGCCTGGGCTTTTATCGCCGTACGTGGCTTATACTTGAGATCGAACTCTCCCAACTCTATTGCCCACTTAATTAATCTCCCACTTGCCTTGGGACTGTGAATGATGTTTCTCAGGGGCTGATTCGTTAGTACCTCAATCTGGTGAGCCTGAAAATAAGGACGCAGTTTTCTCGAAGCCATTACCAAGGCTAAAGCAAATTTCTCAATAGTTGAATAATTCAACTCAGCACCATGCAAAATTTTGCTGACATAGTATACGGGTTTCTGGACTTTCAGTTCCTCCTTAACCAATACCGCGCTCAAGGCGCTCTCTGAAACAGCGAAGTATAAAATAAAACTTCATTCGGAACAGGCTTGGCCAACAACGGGGCATGGCCCATATACTTCTTTAACTCTTCAAATGCCTTCTGATTTTCCTCACTCCATACAAAATCTTTGATGTTCTTTAGTGACTTGAAAATGACAAGCACTTGTCTCCTGACTTAGAGATGAATCGTCCTAGCGCAGCAATCCTTCCTGTGAGTTTCTGAACATCCTTGACAGTTTT